>NW_015639545.1:220050-222706 GCF_001515625.1 Sinocyclocheilus rhinocerous | reverse complement strand
TAAGCAAAATACTGTAAAATTTAAATACTGTATTACAGTTACAAGAATCTAATGGAAAATAATTGAAAAAGTAAAATGTCTAGAAAAGTTTAAAAACTTTTCATTTAGTATTTATTAAAAATATATATATTTCGTGGTAAAAATGTGATTTGGGCATGTTTTTGTGAGATTCCAACCTCAGTGTCAGTTGTTTTGAATGTGCTGTAAAAAAAATTGTTATGAGGAGATGTAAAGGATTTTGAGCAAAGGTCGGCATGGTCTAAGTCCAAACCAGTAAAACATACCAAGGTTCCCTCAGAGGTTAAACATTTTTTTTCTGTTCTGTCCACCTCATTATTTTCACATTTGGAATGCACATCTGTGGTTGATGGGACATTTAGACCTGATTAAAGCTGAGGTGGTATGAGCACGACTTCCCTCATGCTCCAGTGACCCGCAATGCTTGAGAATTCCATCCAAACTTGTAAACCTCCAGTCCAAACCCTCTTTTGCCTGAGTGCCGGGGCTTTACGAGGTTGTCAGGTGATGTGTGCGCTGTGTGAGAGCAGTAACGCGCCAGCAGGGATTGAACCCAGCCCAGCGAGGAACGGTCTTCCCAAGGCCGGGCAGGCGGTGAGTCACGTAGAGGGGAGCAAACTCAGCAAGGCTGACGATGTCCTGTGAATTAATATTTACAGAAATGAATATCTCAATTCCTATTACTGATCCTTAAATGCCAAACATTCAGTCATTGGTGTAGAATATTGATATTTCAAAGCAAAATACAAATTATAATCATTTGAGAACTAAAAAACCTGAAGAGTGTATCTTAAAGTGTAGTGGTAACTGATAATTAATTCCTAATCTTTAGTTACTCAGTTTGCTTAAAAATGGCATAGGGCTAAACACAATGATTCAAAGAATACCGTTCACAGGATCAAAAACCGATCAATTTATCAGTTTAACAAAGGCCTTTCCATGTCTGAGGATACGTGAACTATAGGTAAAAGTAGCTCTTTTGTTAAAGACAGTCTTGCTGCTCAAATAAAAAGGCGGCTTTTGGCATGAGTACACTTGTACTCTTGCTTTCAAGTACATTGAAAACACGTGTGGAAGCTGATAAAAGGCACACTTTTCCTCCATAAATTGGCAGAGACTGTACATTCACACACATATATAAATTAATGGACTAAGCATTGCAGTAATGTCATCAAGCACATTACTCTTATTTGGATAGCTGTATCATGACCTCTCCAGCGACTGTGTATTTATGAGCCCTTCAAAATCCCTGACCATTGCGAGAACAAATGATGAAGATAAGCAATGCATGGCCCATGTTCAATTCATTCCTCCGGCGCTCCTATACTGTGTTTATGAGTGTCCAGCCTAATGACAGCTACGCTGTTAACCAAGTGCATCTCAGTTACACACCATAAATCATCAAGACATTTGTTGCTCAGGAAAAATACCCCCAGTCATATTCCAAACGGAAAAGTATATTGCTTTCATAACCTACATTAGGGACTGTATACTTTTACTATAGGATTTGCAGCAGAGCTGAATTTTGTTCCTCGATCTCATTCATTTACATATAAGACTAAAAACACCAGTATAGAATAAAGACAACCTCTTTTTACCACAGAACAAGGTGTGGTTGTTTTACTGGGTAGTGCCTGAAATGGCACCTTTAGGGTGTTCATGAAAGTTAAACCCTTATTCTAAGTTAGATCCACTATTGTATGCTGTTGCCGTATGGCAACATATCATAAAGTACCTTAAAAAAATTTTTTTCCAAAAAATGTTTTACAGCACTTCAAGTTAAGCCATTCTTAGAAAATAAAAAGATTCAAATATTTTTTTCTATAGGTCTATTATAATGCGTGCGGTAGAGGGTTAAATGTTTCTTTAGCAACCTTTACAGTTTTATAGACCAACTGATATTACAATACCCATTTATATTAACACTACAAATGCAGCACAGAAGTTGCATCTGAACCAGCATACAGTAAGACCAAACATACAGTATGTGGACCAAAGAGCTTTAAAGTCTGGACCTTCATAAGTTATGGACCAAACAACCAGTCCCCCCCCCATGTGTAAAATGTATCCTTTTTCAATGATGATTGATATTAGGAAAAATTTAATTTAGATGATTCTGTCAAACTGGAAAGGTTCCAGTTGCTTAGATAATATAAGATGGCCCACCTATTTCCTATGCAAACAATTAATGTCAGGGTTCTGCCCTGGTTAGCCCTGTTTGTGCCATAGGTTTTAGATATTCTTGTCCATGGCTGGGCAATGCTGGTCTTCGAGCTGGTCTCACTTTTCTGCAAAGTTTAGCTCCAATCCAGAACAAACTAGTCAAGTAAAATCATTATCATACTAATTAGATTTTAAGAGCAGACTGATTGCTATAAAAGGAGGGAAGAAGCTCTTCCAATCATTGTGTTCTTGTTAGCAATGGTTACCTCCAAAGAAACACGTGCAGCCATCATCGCTTTGCATCAAAATGGCCTCACATGCAAGGAAATTGCTACAAAGAATATTGCACCTGAAAGAACCATTTACCGGATCATCAAGAACTTCAAGAAGAGAGGTTCGACTGCAGTGAAGAAGTCTTCAGGACGTCCCAGAGTGTCCAGCAAGCGCCAGGACGTCTCCTCCTGAGGAGTCAGCT
>NW_015639545.1:208437-219688 GCF_001515625.1 Sinocyclocheilus rhinocerous | reverse complement strand
TTTTTTGATCCTGACACAAAATGACCAGCTAACATTAATTGACTAATCATATCAGTAGCACATGTGAAAGTGTGAATGAGTACTAGTCAGGTTAATCACTATCATAATAATTAGATTGTAAGAGCAGACTGATTGCTATAAAAACGATGGAAGAAGCGCTTCCAATCATTGTGTTCTTGTTAGCAGTGGTTACCTCCAAAGAAACACGTGCAGCCATCATCGCTTTGCATCAAAATGGCCTCACATGCAAGGAAATTGCTACAAAGAATATTGCACCTGAAAGAACCATTTACCGGATCATCAAGAACTTCAAGAAGAGAGGTTCGACTGCAGTGAAGAAGTCTTCAGGACGTCCCAGAGTGTCCAGCAAGCGCCAGGGTGGGTCAGCGGTGGGCTCAAACTGTAGCTCCGCGAAGAAGGCTGGGCTCTGGGTCGACCATAATAACTCAAAAGGAAAACATAATAAACAAAAACAAAACGCGAGGAAACACACCGCGTTACTTTCACTTTTAGGTCCGGTCTTCTGTCACAGCTACGGTGAGATAAATGCACAAGAAGATGAAGATTAATGCAAACAGTCTTTAATAAAGCCACACAAGAGTAAATCCAGGACAGAGCAGGCAGGAACACATGTAGGAACATAGTAGACCGGACAACAAACAGTGAACTGAACACAACTAATATAGGAGGGCTGATGAGCGTGATTAATGACACACACCTGAAACCAATGACAATAATCAGATGGAGACAGAAGCTAGGTCACACAGAGCATATGAGGGATGAAAACAACAAAAACAGTCCCGGGGTGTGACACTCAGCTACTTGAATTGAATACTTTGTAGGGAATACTGTCTTTATTTCATTATAAAATCTGTCTCTTTGCACTCTATATAAAATCTTTGAATTGTGATATTAATTAATACTGCTAAAGTGAAAACCTTCACAAACAGCATGTGTAACTGTGCAGTTCAACAGCAGAGGGCAGAGTATTTGTCCACTGGTTGACTGAGCAGCTGCAGACGTCTGTCTGTTTCAGAAGAGAGCTGTGATTGAGCCCCCTGCTGTGCACTGGTGGAAACAGAGCCTTCACAGCACCAGCACACCATACTTTTGAGGATAGAGTGTAACATAACAGACAATTCCACATTATACCACAACTGGCCCAGCTGCTTTTGAAGGTGACGCTTCTGAGGTTTTTGGCAGTTTTTATTTATGAGCACTCAGCAGCAGCATGAGCAGCTGTATTTCCATGATGACAGAAGACATACACATCCCTAAGCTCTCTCCAGTTCTGCATTTATTTAGTTGTGATCATGCCCTCAGAGACTGTTAACACAAGAACCACGGCCAAGCGAAGTTACTTACGTGCACCTGGATTGTTAGTCAGATTTTTGCACGACGGGCAGAACAAAACTGAGATTAAATTACAGTTCAACGCAAGCTCAGCAGTCAGCTCAGTACGCTAATACAAATGTCCATTTAACCAGTGTTTTCTTTATGGTTTTAAGTTCAGAAAACTAGTGTTATCCTGTTCTCTCTCCTTCTCTGTGCCTTTCTGTCGTTCTTCCTCCCTCTCACTGAGAATCTGTCATTTACGTTGCTGTGTGTGAGCACAACACATTAATCATACAGTATGCACTTCTGCTGTTTATGATTCTAGGTGATGACAATCAGAAACCCCAACAATACAGAGACAGCTTAAAGGAGGATGTTTCTGTCTTATGCCTTCTCGTACTGTATAAATATATTTGTCTTAATGGTAGAGGAAAAACAAAGATTGATTTCACTGTATTCCCTCACCAGATCTCCGTCACGAATTCTGCTGTTTGCTGCAACCACAGTAGATTGGTGTAAGCTGACTGTACGTCCAAATATAATGAAACACCTACAGAAGTACAAAAAGAAAAAAATACACTGTGAGAGCACTGAGAGAAAATACAGCTTTCTCAATAATTGATGACAAGAATCAAATGTTAAGTCATGAATATGACATAGATCTTGCGTCGTTCAAAATACACACCATAGAAATGATGAAAACAAGCATATGTTTTATGAATGTGTACTCTTTTTTTAGTAGACTGTGAGTGTGTGTTTGCAGGCAACGGGACAGAAGCGATCCATTTGTACAGTACAGACATGTTTAGTTTTCTGTATGTTTTTCTATCTGCATTTTTATTCTGAGATAATATAATACAATAATAACTATGCTGACATTCACACAAGTGTCATACTGCTTCTATATAACTGTTAAACAACCAGTTAATATTAAGATATAATATTACAATCTACCTGCACTCTATCGTTTAATCCTGGATGGATCTCAAAGACACTTACACCATAATCTTATAGTCAATCATCATCAATATAATCATTACAATATATATTATATTTTCTATCCCCTAATCATAAACATACCTCACAGAAACCTTTCTGCATTACGGTTTTCGGTCCCTTTATATTAAGTGGCCTTAACTACTATGTACTTACATTTAAATTATTCATTTTATATAAAGGCACTTATTGTATACATGCATGTTTTTAAATTGTACTTATATATTAAAAAACACTTGCATGTAATTACATCTGTAATTAATTTCTGTAAATACATTCATAATTGCACTGTTGACCCATCCCTTACACCTTAACCCACTTAAACCTACCCATACCATCAAACCTGTCCCTAACCTTACCCGTATTAATAGCAGCAAAAGTGTTTTACAACAAAATATAAACACAATAAGTACATTGTACTTATTTTTTGACGTAAGTACATAGTAGTTAAGGCCACTTAATATAAAGTGGGACCCGATTTTCATTTAAAGCAGTGTTTCTCTCATAGTGTACACACTGTAGGTGATTTCAGGTTTTATGGTATACGTGTTAAGACATTTGGTCCTCACTATAGGTAAAACCTTACCTACACACACCTACACACACACACACACTAGCCTCTCTGTGCCCTCTCTCTTTCAGAGTGCCTGGCAGGGCTGTGGAAGAGCTTGGCACGGCCACAAGCATGTGTGTAATTTTATACAGGCGTTCCATTCTCATTGCATGCCAGCTCACACATCCGCCATTTCAAACTGCTTGCCCTGTAAAAATGCATACGGACTCCGCATACCACAAAACATGAGCGTTCACTTGGCACGCAACGCTCCGACACAGCGCATGCACACACACACACCCACACACACACACTTACAGACATACGCTTGTCCGTATCTTGCCCCTGAGTTGTCTCACTTACTGTAGGTTTGATTCGGGCAACACATGCTTTCCATTTTATTCGCCATGACATCACAATTGCCAAATGAGCAGATGATGTTTGGAGAGGAGAGGTGAATGATGAGTAACTGGATTTGACATATAATGATATCCTGTTGAAATGAAATTCATCAAATGGTAATTACACTCCTTCAAAAACAAACCAAACATTGAACAGTTCAAAGTTCGTCACTGGAAATTGGAGGACTGAAATTAAAACTGATTGAAAATACAGAAGCTTAGGAAAGAAAAACAGTACACTTTCATTTAGTCATGCAGATCTGGCCACAAACTATATAGCTAGCAGCATGCTGAAAGTTTGTCTGCTCTATTTAGTTAGATATCAGAACTACGTTCCCTCAAGAATCTCTTCAGTCTTGAGGGAGAAGATATCAGAGGAGTCTATTTTTATAGCTCAGGTATGAGTGAACGAATAGTGAAGCACAATGCTCCTCTCATCCGTTCAGCCGTTCACTAAAGAGCTTTGACTTTCTCAAAGGTTTCTTAAATGCAAACTAACAGCATTTGTGTTTTGGGTTGTGAGGAGTAATCAGTGTCTGTAATCATACAGCGTGAGTGTTAACAGCAGGTCACAAAAATGTTGGAGTATGTGGCAAGGAACCATGGAGGACAGGAACTGCTCAGCACACAAGACAGGAAGTTGTTTTACTCACAGCTGGTCCTGGGAATGTGAAGAGCGTGAGATGGCTGGAAGAGAAAATACATGGCATGCTGTACAGAAATAAATGTGAACCAACATACAGTGTACAAATGCATCTTCACTGAGATTCCGTAATGTGGTAACACTTTACAAAAAGTCCTATTAGTTAACGTTGGTTAATGCATTAATATTAACAATGAGCAATACATTTGTCACAATATTTGATAACTTTGGTAATGTTAGATAAATACGACTGTTCATTGTTAGTTCATGTCAGCTCAGATCCATTAAATAATATTAACAGATACAACTTTTGATTTTAATAATGTTTAAGTAAAGCTGAAATTAACAGTAACTACGAAATGCTTTAGATTTGTTTTTCATTGTTAGTTCATGTTAACTAATGCACTTAACTAATGTTAACAAATGGAACTTTACTGTAAAGTGTTGCCTGTAATGCATTATGCATCTAGACATATAATACACACTTTATATCAACTTTGCCCCTTTTTAAATGTTTCCATTCTTGCGCATGATTAATCATCTTGTGTGTGATTCATTACTGCATGATATTCTAAAGATCTTTCATTTGATCTTCCATTAAAATGTAGATAAAAATAATTAAGAGGAAAGTAAAGTAAATACTTTCTATACTTCCAAAATGATTTTTCGTTTCTGCTAATGTAATTAAGGCAGCTTGGATAGAGAAAAAATAATATTAAAGCTGCACTACAAAAGTTTTTTCTACAGTAATTTCATTATTGAGTGAGTATGGGACCAGTTTATATTTTGAGTGGTCGGGTTCTCATTTGGCAGGAATTTTCAGGTTTACATCATTCATTCTTGTGTGTTTGCATTTGTAGTATGGCGCTAGATATGCTACTTACTTGCTCAGACAACAGCATGGTGTAAAACGTCCTTAATTATTACTGTCAGTGGGCCTCATTCTGTAGAATGACAGATCTGCTCTGATATAGTGATCACAGGCAACAGATTAATCAGATTTAAACCATCTGATTTAGCCACACTGAAGAGCAGTGCCGAACCACAACGGTTAAAAAAGAAAAGTATTCATTAGTAACTTGCAGTTTTATGTTTTAAGCACAGATGGCGATAGAGATGTCAAAGTTCTTCAGAAGTTCTTCAACCTTTAGTGCAGGTTTAAGGAATAACATCATAGCCTAACATGTTTCAACCCCTCCCATTTGATTAAATCTTAAAACCCCACCCAACATTATTTCTCACTGAATGTTTGGATTCACATTGTTACATTACCAGATGTTAAAGTAATAGTTATATAATTTATTCATCATCATGTCATTCTGACTCTGCACTGTAAAAAAAGATGGTTCTTTAAAGGTTCTTTACATGCAGTAGTGGTTTTATTTAGAACCATAGCATTCTGAAGAACCCTTTCATGCTGAAATGGTTCTTTGTGTTAGAGTTTAGGGTTCTTTATTCCCGCCCTTTTGTTTTTCAAATCTGTAACTGTCAAAAGCACCTTAATACTGATTTTCAAAAGAATGGTTCTATATGGAACCCTATAAAAAAAGGTTCTATTTAGCACTAAAAAGGGTTCTGCTATTGTTACAAGCCGAAGAACCCTTTTCTGGTACTGTTTAGAACCATTTTTCTTAAGAGTGTGTAATATTTCATTCTTCTGTGAATCACAAATATTTAACGTTATCAGAATGTCCAAGCTGCACATTTACATACAATGAAAGTGGCTGTTGATTTACACAGCCAAGCTCTAAAACTGACAAAAAAATATATGATATATGGCTTATTTGTTATAACCAAAAAAGCAACTGCAAATGATTTGTATAGTGCTTTTGGTCCTTTCCAATTCATCATCCATTTTCACTGTGTAGCAAACACAAGTTCAAGTTCGTTTTTGGATGAACTTATCATCTGAATGTGTTACGAAAGCCGTTCCATGTTTCTTTAGCTACAGAGATTTTGACATGTGCGAAGAGTTGCCTAAGGATTTTCATCAGAAAAATCAATGAATACAAAGGCCCAAACATTCTCTGATGCTCAGGCACACGTAAACAAAACAATGCTCGTGGCCTATGTCCAGAGGGTTAGTAATCAAACATTTAACAATAAAGATTCAGTAAATAACATCTGGCCTGTGTTTATCCTCAACATAAGACACACTGTATATATTCTATACAGACCTTGTTGTGACGATAAAATGGAGTGTGTGTATGTGATGCGAGAGCGTTTGGGCCAAACAGCTGGAGTCCTGGTGTAGACGCCTCAGAGTTCCTGTCCAGCTGAGCAGAGGGTGGAGAAGACTTTACACCTTTCTGACACACACAAACAAACCAGCTTTCTAACACTCTCAGACAAACAAACACAGAGGGCTCAGGATATCATCCAAGAAAGTGC
Organism: Sinocyclocheilus rhinocerous; assembly: GCF_001515625.1. NCBI lineage: Eukaryota > Metazoa > Chordata > Actinopteri > Cypriniformes > Cyprinidae > Sinocyclocheilus > Sinocyclocheilus rhinocerous. The sequence continues at coordinate 213,369 of NW_015639545.1, read as the reverse complement.
AACTGAAGACTGATCTGATGCTTTTCAAGGGTTTCTCTCACTGTCTTTTATGTCTTTTATGAGCATGTGATGCTCTGTATATAGTGTATATACTCTGTATATATCACTCACTCCATCTGCCCACATGATTTGAATTAAGTTCAGACTGACTACCTCTCATCAAATAAGACCGACTGGCCGTTCGATGGAGAAGCTGACACACTAAGTGACTGTGTAAATAAAAGACTGTTTACGTATTTAGATGTGTGTGTTTGTGAGTGTGGCTGGATGGAATGTTTGAACAAGTGTGTGAATATTAATAAGAGAATATTTGGGTTTTTGGAAACGGTGGAAAATGTGCAGAAAAAATAGTTAGCGGACTCAAAACGAGATGGTCGGCTAGAACACATTCGTCTACACACCATCCAATTACAATTTTTCTGATAAAAATTTAGATTGCAACTTAAAATGTGATTTTAAAAAAGGTGCAGATTTGATGTGCTTGTTTGTAGGGCTAATAATAAATTATTATTATTATTGAATAAAATAAATATTACTATGGAAAAGAATGTGATATTTGTATTTAAAATAAAAAGATTTAAGAAAAATAAATATTTTTAATATTATTATATATTTATTTTACAATACAACTGTAAATACTAATATTTATGGATGTCTATGGATGCTATATCACGATTTTTTATTTATTTTGATATGCACAATACGCGTGTACCACAGAGAATAAAAACTAAATTTAAATATGGACATTTTTCTTACACAAACACATCACTTCCCTCAGAAGGCCTTTATTAACCCCCCGGAGCCATGTGGAGTACTTTTATGATGGATGGATGCGTTTTTTTGGGCTTCAAAATCTAGACCCCCATTCACTGCCATTATAAATCTTGGAAGAGCCAGGACATTTTTTAATATAACTCTGACTATTCATCTGAAAGAAGAAAGTCATATACACCCAGGATGGCTTGAGGTGAGGGGTAATTTTCATTTTTTGGGTGAACTATCCCTTTAATATTCATACTGTACACAATTCATATAGGTGCATAGGTTCATGCCTAAATCATTCTGGTATGTAATAGCCATTGTAATGAAGCAATCCATTCCTGATGATAAAAGTTATTCCCACTCTACATTTTGTCCCAGTTCACGCTGAAATACATTACATGACTCAAGTTAAACCATGAATGATACAGAAATTCCTCCTCTGGTTCAACCAGTGGTTTCATATCCTGATCCACAGAAATAGAAGGACTGTGTGAACTCTTCTCTGGTGTATATAGTGGTATATAAGTGACTCCACAACACTGGCCTGTGTACACATTTCAGAGCCCTCAGCAGACAGACAAATACTGAGTAAGTTCAAGTGAAGGATAACCACAGAAACATTACACAAAACCAACCTCTTGTGTCTCCCGCTGTCTCACTGATAGGGCAGCATAGCAAAGGCATTACCCATCAAACAGAGGGTGTTTTTGTTCTCTTGTTTGGTGTCTAGTGGTTCACCACAGTTTGGTGGGATTAACTTGATTAATGGCACAAATATTCTCTGCATAGTTTGTCACAGATCTGCAACGCAGCATTTCTCACCGTTATCTTAACCTGATTATTTTTAAATGATTTAAACGCCTCCATTCCTGCCCAACAAATATGAATCTGTCTTCTCAAAAATATTTTGGTTTTATTCAAGGGCTACATTATGTTTTACTCTGGAGCTATCTGAATGTATAGGAATAAAAAATCAGAACCAACAAAAGGAGAATAAGCAGAAGCTATAAAAAGTAAAAGTCCTTAGAAATCTCAAGTCTCCTCCAGAGTTTTAGAAAAGATGATCAACAATGACTCAAACTGTGCTTTATTTTGCCTAGATACCAATGCTGCAATCAAAAGTCATAAATTCTTCTTCTGCAAATTTTTTTAAGGGATTTTAAAGGGATAGTTTACCTTAAAAATGAACATTCTGTCATCATTTACTCGCCCATGTTGTTCCAAACCTGCAAGACTGTCTTTCTTTGGCAAAAGAAGATATTTTAAGAGTGTTGGTAACCAAACAATGAGACATTTATCAAAATATCTTATTTTATGTTTCACCTAAGAAACAAAGTAATACAGGTTTGGAATGACATGAGTAAATTATGACAGATTTTTCATTTTTAAGTCCAGTGTCCCTTTTAGCAATTTGAGCAAAAACATCTAAAAGATTGATATGTAACTGAAACACAGTCATAAACTCCATTAGGCCTCCACTAAGATGAGTGACAAAAATGTCCTTTAGGCATGCATATGGTCTTGGTGTATGTGTGGATGTATAAGAACTTCCTCTCTCCCAAGTTCTCTTTGTCTTTGGGAATGTGCTGTACTGCTGGAATCAGAGGGGATGGAGTGTGCTGTGGATCATGTAACAGAGCACATCTATCACTTAGCCTGCATTTGTGCAGGCCTTGCCTCTGAGCACATGGAGAGGGAAGGGGAGAGCGAGGGAAGGTGGGAGAGAGGAAACGAGGGGGGTCGGCATGAACAGGAGTGTCTTTGTAAAGCACCCGGGCATTCCGTGCTCCGAGTGCTGTGACATCCAACCCCTCACAATGGGGCTCCTTTAAGACTCCAGGAGCGGAGCTTGGGGAACACAGAGGGGAAATGAGTTAGTACAACTCTACAATCCCACATCAAATTCACTGTCATGGCCTCCGCAGGGAGCCATGCAGCCTGTGCTTGGGCCCGTACGTCACCTCAAATTCACCCAAATCCTCTATTTTCACATACCATTAAAGGCAGTGGCCTGTGACTCTATAAACTCATCTGATGTAAACCCACGTCCAGATCTCAGATGGTGGTAATGGAAACTTTATTAGAAAGTTCAAGACATGACATTTTTACTTCATCTTGACCCTCCTGTAACTATGAATTACCACATGCATTTTTTTGGCAGATGGAGATTTCAAAAATGTCTGATTTTGACCTTGTAGAGTGACCTCGTATTCAGAGCTCATGTTAACCCACTGAATGATCCAAGACTAATAAATGCAATACCCATCTTATAAAGAAACATCTTATAAAGAAACAACAACAAGAAACAGCATCACCAGTTACATGCTGATCAAGTTGGTCTCTGTGTCCTAACCTGAACCAAATCTTGTTATTCCTCGCTCATCTTTCTATGAAAATGACTTAAAGGGATTGAAATGAATATGAATATTTATATATGAATATTCTGTTATCATTTACTCACCTTCATATCATTTCAAACCTCATTGTTTTTTGTCCATACCATTAAAGTCAATGGGGGTTAATGTTGTTTTCCACCCCACTGAATTCCACTGTATGTACAATAACAGTTGAAACTTTTTCTAAAATATCTTATTTTGTGGTCAGAATATATAATATAATATAATATAATATAATATAATCATAAATTTAAAATGCACATGCTAATATTTTTTTGAAACATAAGATGATATTAAAAAAAGAAAAGAAAAATAAGGTGAATATCATCAGTCCTGTTTTAGTTTTTTTTAACATTAGTTAATGGTTAATCATATTTGGTTTGGATAACTCAAGTTCAATATTCAAGTCAACTGATGGAAGAGCTGACTATAAAATGTCAAGCTTAAAGTTGGCGTAAAGTGGAAATTGCATCCATCTTTCCCCCCCTATTTTGATATAAAACCATGTGAAACAACATCTCGATCATTAAAAAAAGGGGGAAAAACTTGATTTTGACTGAATCCTTGAATTGTTTTTGTTTGCCAGAAAAAGTCTCCAGTTGTCACCATCTCTTGCCTTTTTGAACAATCCAGTGTGTTAATAATGTTGCTTATTAGTTATGGCTATAAGCTGTTAGAATTATTAAAACACTACATTCTCTTTGTTTACAGATATGATGTAACCACGCAAAGATGGCTGACAAGAAAATTTTCACAAAATCCAACCTAATACCTCAAATTATAAATCATTACAAACTTACCATTTTTAAAACAGATTTTTTTATGTGCTTGCTTAAAAATTTATTTCTGTTCATTTTTACCACCACCAAGAAAAAACCTCTATAGTGCACCATTAAAACATGCAACCTCAATCCCAGCGATTTTACTTGGCTGGTTGAATGAGTTGAATGTCCAGAGGGCAGAGGCACTCACAAACATGCAACTGGTGTTTCAAATGCTGTATTAACATTCAAAACTCCATCGTGACTGTCTTTCGGAGCAGAGAAATTCAAGTCACTTTCATTTTAGTGTCTCTTCAGTGGCAGCTGGAGCTCAGAGTCAAATCCCTACACAACCAGATGGCACGGCGCTTGACAGTACGTGGATGTGTGTTCGTATTTGTACGTGTGTGAAGCATAATGTGTGGCCTTCAAAGCTCTTCTGACTGCTCAGAGCCAGCGAAAGATGGAGGGCAAAAAGAAGAAAATGAAGGAATAAATAGGATGGAGGACAAGAGGAGGGCGAGGGATAGTTTTGGATTTTGAACATAGGTCTGTTTGAGTTTGATTAATAGGACTCTTTCTCCCTGTTTTTGTATCCACAGTTTTAATTAAAGGGACCTCCTGGAGAGAGGGAACACGGCATGATAGTTTTGGATTTTGAACATAGGTCTGTTTGAGTTTGATTAATAGGACTCTTTCTCCCTGTTTTTGTATCCACAGTTTTAATTAAAGGGACCTCCTGGAGAGAGGGAACACGGCATGCCCTGACAGATATGACTGCTGAGGAAAGAAAGGCAGTCAGTTACAGAAATGTAAATATAACAGAGCTCACAAAGGAATATGCAAAGACATTTAGCCTGCCCAGTTAATGAGCTCTAACTATGATTTCAAGCTTCTTTGTTTGTTTCCATTTCTCTATCCTTGGGCTACTCCTGTGTCAACATCAACAGCAGGTTAACATGAGTGTGTGTGTAAAACCAGGGCCGTTTCTTGCCAATTTGACGCCCTAGGCG
>NW_015639545.1:205146-207342 GCF_001515625.1 Sinocyclocheilus rhinocerous | reverse complement strand
CGAGTCTCTGCACTCGCCCATCAAGCCTTGTCCCGCGCCGCACTCTGTTGCGTCGGGTCTCGCGGGAGAGCAGCTCTCTAATCCACTGGCACTTGACTCGACAGTGCGTGAGCTACATCCTTTTTACAGTCTAGATTATAAATCACTGCATTCTGCCAGCAATGTAACGCGGCAGTAACATATAGAGACTTGTAACTATACTCTAATTACTATTTTGAAAATTATAACGCGTTAAATTACTCCATTACTAAAAAAGTAATCAAATTACAGTAACGCGTTACTAAGTAATGCGTTACTGCCCAACACTGAAAAAGTGTATAAATCAAATATAACAGTAGAAAGCGTTTTTCTAAAGAAACATTGCCCAAGAGCGACACTAGCGGGAGTCCACGTCTCTCTCACCTCCCCTGAACCCACTGAGTTTTAACAGACCACCTAAAGCGGGATTAAGGATCAGTATACTGAAAAAACAGAGCATCTAACAAAATTTTAGAAGGAACAAAAATGCATATTCAGTAATTAGCTTCTTGGCTCACACTTGTGACCAAGTATGAACTTCTTTGTTTTATTACATTACTGGCAAGATCATTAGTGGAGAAGGATCAGTAGTTGGGGTTTTGGCCATGTTAACATCAGAAGCGCCGCCTTGTACAGTTCTCTGATACCAAACCCCTCCTCACGCCAATTAAGGCACATTTAGATGCAGCTTTGTCCTCTTTCCTCATGGTTTTCTTTCCTGGATGCCTTATTTTTCTATTTAGCACCTTATTATTATCTTTCTCCCTCTCTAACGAGATGAGAAAATACTTGCTCAGTACGTGCTCCTTTGGGAGAGCAGAGCAGAAAAGAAAGAGTGGAAGAAGGAGTATTGGATAAGCGTAGGTGAAATGAGATAAAAACAGCAGAGGTGAAAGCTCAGATTCACGGTGAATACGGAAGCTGTGAACTGTGCTCTATAAAATATATTTTTTATTCTGGATGTAAAAAAGCGAGGAACAGACTGCACTGCTCACACATCAGTCATATCTCGCAGGACTGCTTATTTGATTAGGACACTGTTTGTGGCTTTATTCTTTGTAGAATATTTCTCAAGCAGCAGAACCATATTTCAAAAACTTGCAAAGATGTAAATTCCATCATGAGCGATTCACGTTTCATATATCTTTCCCTTTACAACCGCAACATTAATCATCGGTGGCCTGGCCGAGGGTCAGGACCACAAAATTGTAAGAACAAGCAAGCAGACAAGGAAATTCTGATTCAGATTTTCATAATCCAGATTTCTAAACTGTATGAGTTTATATAGAAGCCTGTTTCCACCACAGAAATGTTAAAATAAGAAGTCACACAGTGATACATAAAGTTACAATTACAGGAAATAAAGCCACAAGTGCAAGATACAGTCACATTGTGAGAGAGTCACAAGTAGCCTACAAAAAAAAGAATATGCAATTGCGAAATATTACTTAAAAAGTCTACTGTGAAATGTGAAATAGTGATTCATGGGTTTGCACAATGCTAACGCTAATTAGCTTCCTGCCACACACTTTCTGAAGATTATGGCCCTGTCCCAAATGAAACACTTCATGTGCACTTGCGGTCTTGTGTCCGTTAAGTCCACGAGACCATAGGGTGTCCATTTCGTCATTTTAGCGTTCAAAAGGCTGCTCGCGAGCGCCCCCTATGCGCCCTCAATGCGCACTTCTGCCGAGCCCACAGCGGGGCGAGCTCCGCAGCAGACTTCTACCCGACAGTCAAAGCAGCATTACATCACAAAAGTGCGGACTCAGAGGAAGGCCACGAGGGTTTAGGGTGCCATTTGGGACAGGGCCTATGAGTGAAGTGATCAAGTATGTATGGTTTTGTTTTTATTACATAGGAAGTCAGGAAATCAGAATTATCTGTATTACTGGCAAGACCATTAGTGCTGTGGAGAAGGATCAGTATCTGGGGTTATGGTCATCAGAAGCGCCTTCAAGTTCTCTGATACCAAACCCTCCTCACAAAGCACATGTCCCAAATGGCACCCTAAACCCTCGCAGTCTTCCTCTGAGTCCGCACTTTCGTGACGTAATGCCGCTTTGACTGTCGGGTAGAAGTCTGCTGCGGAGCTCGCACCAGTGCGGGCTCGGCAGAAGTGCAGATCGAGGGCGCATAACGGCCGCAAAGGGGGCGCTCGCGAGCACCCTTCTGAAC
>NW_015639545.1:202917-204560 GCF_001515625.1 Sinocyclocheilus rhinocerous | reverse complement strand
GCGGGGCGAGCACCGCAGCAGACTTCTACCCGACAGTCAAAGCAGCATTACATCACAAAAGTGCGGACTCAGAGGAAGGCCACGAGGGTTTAGGGTGCCATTTGGGACAGGGCCTATGAGTGAAGTGATCAAGTATGTATGGTTTTGTTTTTATTACATAGGAAGTCAGGAAATCAGAATTATCTGTATTACTGGCAAGACCATTAGTGCTGTGGAGAAGGATCAGTATCTGGGGTTATGGTCATCAGAAGCGCCTTCAAGTTCTCTGATACCAAACCCTCCTCACAAAGCACATGTCCCAAATGGCACCCTAAACCCTCGCAGTCTTCCTCTGAGTCCGCACTTTCGTGACGTAATGCCGCTTTGACTGTCGGGTAGAAGTCTGCTGCGGAGCTCGCCCCAGTGCGGGCTCAGCAGAAGTGCAGATCGAGGGCGCATAACGGCCGCAAAGGGGGCGCTCGCGAGCACCCTTCTGAACGCTAAAATGACAAATGGGACACCTTACGGTCTCGTGAACTTAGCGGACACGCGCACGCGGCGGCCATTGTAAGTCCGTAAGACCGCAAGTGCACATGAAGTGTTCCATTTGGGACAGGGCCTATAGATGCAGCTTTGTCCTCACTCATCTTGGTTTTCTTTCCTGGATGCCTTATTTAAAACACTCATCACGAGTATCTGCTCCTTTGGGAGAGCAGAGCAGAAAAGAAAGAGCAGAATGGAAGAAGGAGTAATGGATAACTGTTCGAAAACAGTCATTATTTTTTGAATTCCATTTTGAGGAATATTCCGTTTGAGGAATATAATTTTGTTCTTATGCACCATTGACAACAAGGATCTCAGGTTTTTCTTTGAGCAGTCAGGTGGTGTCCGTGACCAGCTGATGAAATTAAAGGGATACTCCACCCCAAAATGAAAATTTTGTCATTAATCACTTACCCCCCCGTAACGTTATGAAGCGACAAGAATACTTTTTGTACGCGAAGAAAACAAAAATAACGACTTTATTCAACAATTAATCTCCTCTGTGTCTCTCCGCATCACTGTAGCGCCATTTTGTAGAATATTAATGACAAAATTTTCATTTTGGGGTGGAGTATCCCTTTAACATTAGCCCAATGATGACAGTGCAACTTGCTGCAAACTTGGCACCCTGCTGTAAAGTGCATCTGTCTGACACACTTGCTACAGCTGGGTATACACGCTTACTCTGCTTTGATGTACAGGGCCTCTGCATCAGCGCTCCAAAAATAAATGCAAGAGCAGTTTGCCACTCTAGAGACACATATTCCAATGAGTCACCCTGTCAATCCCCAAAGAACACGGCACAGAAGAGAGACAAGGCAAAGAACGAGGAGAACCTGAGCGACAACTGACAGAGGCATGTATATATTTATATATGCAAAATTCTTATGTGTTTATGGCCACGGTTTGATCCCATAAATGTAACTTGCTGACTTAAAAAAATGTTCAAGGGTAAATGTAAGTATATAGAACTGATTATAAAAACTAATTTAAATATGCAATCTCAAATAAAACCAAAAATATACACTACCGTTCAAGTCAGATTTTTTTCATGTGTTTGAAAGAAGTTTTTATGTTCACTAAGGCTGCATTTATTTGATAAAATATATAGGGTAAACATA
>NW_015639545.1:202688-202862 GCF_001515625.1 Sinocyclocheilus rhinocerous | reverse complement strand
TATATTACTTCACAGGCATTACTGGCTTGTACTTTTACATCCATACTACTATAAATTGATAGTTTATTGCTGGTCCATGATTTTAAACTGCAGTATTTTTTAAAGATTTCATATTATTTTAAGGTGAGCTTAAAGGGTACACTACTATGAAAATCACACAGCTTCAGTGTGACA
>NW_015639545.1:202434-202678 GCF_001515625.1 Sinocyclocheilus rhinocerous | reverse complement strand
TCTGTCAACTCAAATCTGCAGACTGGCTCTGACCTTTGGCAACTACCGTGAACTTCTCCAGACTGTAAATCAGTGGAAAATTAGGGCAAAAATTTTGTAGTGTATTCCAGGCATAAGAGACTAGATAAGCTGACATCCATTTAATAAGAGGCTTCATAATGAGGCTAGTTTCTGTGTTCATCCCCATGAATGAAATGTTTTATTGGTTTGTTTTATTTGATTTTTGAATATGTGTTACTTAGCT
>NW_015639545.1:200173-202215 GCF_001515625.1 Sinocyclocheilus rhinocerous | reverse complement strand
GCATACAGTCATTTGTTTTTAACCTGGAACATCATGGGTGTTTACTGTTTCTTTATTGTAATAGTGTTTCTGACCTTTAAAGAAGTGCAGTTGGACTGTGTTCTGAATCCAGAGAGGAAATTTCAATATTTCAGGCTTTCTGCAAACACGGGCCTCCTTTCTCTGCAAAAACACAGTGAACTGAATTACAAATATATTACATGGCAAAATATATAATTGGCTGTTCCAACACATGCACTCCTCTGCAAGAAATAGGATATTTGAATAACATCGAGCACACTCTGTTCAAACACAGACTGAGAATGACTGCAATGAAAACTAAGGATAATATTGATGGTGAAATGGTTGGCTAGATGCCTTTCTTGAATATTAATCACTTATTATGTGAGTGTCTGCAAACATTTTAATAGTCTGACTAGTCTATAATTCCAAGTGATTTTACTTTTATTCATTGGAATTTTCAAATCAGAATTTTTACTGAATTGGGAATAAAACTCTTTCCACTGCAATCAGCACTGCTGTCATTTTGTCATCTGCTCTGTTCTCATGTGGTTTTTAGCAGCGTGCTGGTGTCCTTGTTGTTGTGGCCTCCTTTCTCTGCAAAAACACAGTGAACTGAATTACAAATATATTACATGGCAAAATATATAATTGGCTGTTCCAACACATGCACTCCTCTGCAAGAAATAGGATATTTGAATAACATCGAGCACACTCTGTTCAAACACAGACTGAGAATGACTGCAATGAAAACTAAGGATAATATTGATGGTGAAATGGTTGGCTAGATGTCTTTCTTGAATATTAATCACTTATTATGTGAGTGTCTGCAAACATTTGAATAGTCTGACTAGTCTATCATTCCAAGTGATTTTACTTTTATTCATTGGAATTTTCAAATGGAACAGCAAATCAGAATTTTTACTGAATTGGGAATAAAACTCTTTATATTATTAGCATAAATTTGAGTAAAAAGTCAAATTGAAAAATTTAAATGAATTTCATAAATTCATTTGTTATATTTTATGTATTTTGGTACAATGTGGTTTTTAGCAGCGTGCTGGTGTCCTTGTTGTTGTGCTATCCTCGTGATAACACTCCCAGCGGTTTCAGTTGCCCCAAAATGTTTGAGTGTGTGTGGTTTGTGTGCACGTCCTCTAAACAGAGTCACACACTCAGATGTGGATAAATGACAGCAGCTTGTTTCATGCGCCGGGCCTCATCAGACACTACAGACTCCCAGGAAAATTAACCATCATTACAGAGAGAGAAAAAAAAATTCATTGGTACTGGGATGTCGGTAGATGATTTTGAATGTGGTCTCAGACGTTTGGACCTCACTGTATATATTAAAGAAGTGTGACTGCAGCACAGAGGGGAAGGATGTGGAGGTGGATGTTTTTTTTCCTCTTAACAAGCATTTCATTCATTAGAACATGGGAACAGGAGGGATGCAATTTATCCCATGTGCCTTTGTTCTGTGAAAATGTAACACTCTGTGAAACATAACTGGGAACAGCCTCAGAGGAAAACACACACACAACAGAAATATCAATTCAGGTTGGGGGTCAGGACTGGTCTAGTATTGCCCTTTTCAGGTATATTGTGTGGTTATATCTGTGTAATGTCAGATCAGAGACCCAAAATATTTCTGAGGAAGAGAGAGCGGGAGGAAGAGGAGATCCGTCACATGCCTCTATTTCTGACTTTGTCATTCTCTTCATCCTTATTTTCTCTCCTTCCTTTTCTCTAGCAGCCTTAAAGGGACAGTTCATCTAAAAATGAAAATTCTTTCATCATTTATTCACCCTCATGTCGTTCCAAACCTGTACAACTTACTTTCTTCTGCTGAACACAAAAGAAGATATTTTGAAAAAAGTAGGTAAGCAAACAGTTGTTGGTACCCATTGACTTTCATAGTATTTTTTCTATACTCTCAAGACAATGGCTACCATGAACTGTTTGCTTACCAACTTGAGGGAGAGTAAATGATGACAGAATTTTCATTTTTGGGTGAACTATCCCTTTATCTCAGTTTCTCT
>NW_015639545.1:169930-198362 GCF_001515625.1 Sinocyclocheilus rhinocerous | reverse complement strand
ATCCTACAGCTTCAAATTAGATTTTGAATGTGGTCTCAGACGTTTGGACCTCACTGTATATATTAAAGAAGTGTGACTGCAGCACAGAGGGGAAGGATGTGGAGGTGGATGTTTTTTTTCCTCTTAACAAGCATTTCATTCATTAGAACATGGGAACAGGAGGGATGCAATTTATCCCATGTGCCTTTGTTCTGTGAAAATGTAACACTCTGTGAAACATAACTGGGAACAGCCTCAGAGGAAAACACACACACAACAGAAATATCAATTCAGGTTGGGGGGCAGGACTGGTCTAGTATTGCCCTTTTCAGGTATATTGTGTGGTTATATCTGTGTAATGTCAGATCAGAGACCCAAAATATTTCTGAGGAAGAGAGAGCGGGAGGAAGAGGAGATCCGGCTCATAAGCACCTCAGTAGTTCTGGAGAACATCCAGGGGCAGAGAGACTCAGAGGGTACATGGTCTCCTCACCGTCTTGGAATGCTCGAAGCCCAAAAGGGGAGGAGGGTCACGCCTGTGTTAAATTCAGACCCAAGGCCTCATTTTGGAAAGAAGCCATCCGAGCATGTGCAATCATCCAATCTGCACGCACTTACTTACTCTTACTTTAGCTAATTAGCAAGTCCGCTGCTTTTTATCATGCCTGCTTTTCCAGCACTCTCCCTTTCCCATGACTTTTTCCAGCCTAAAGGGCTTTCAGGGAGGACACTAACAGACAGAACCGTGGCTAATGAGGAAAAGAGCAAGGCCTTGATGAACATGGGGGGCCCATGAATTATATTATAACTGGTAAATCCTTTTTTTGAGCTCATTTCGTTTGGCTTTGTTACTATCCTGTGATAGTCACTGGTGTTTTCCCTGAGCCTGGAATTTAGTAACCGAGCCTTTGTGGACATGATGAATCATAGTCTTAGGAAAAGGACCAAAGCAGATACTGTCTACACCATCACAGCAGGAGCTCACTGTAAAAAAAAGTGTTCAGAACAGAATGTTAACCTACTGTTAACTATTTAAGGTGCAGTATAATAGGATGTGGAAACAATTCACCTTATGTAACGATAGCATTTCAAACATTACTATGCTATTTGGTTTCGGATCTTGTTTACATCACACATTTTAGAGAGTGATTAAGTTATCAAATCAAAAATAACACTTTTTTAGCAGTCAGAGCTGAAAATTAAGAACAAAATATTAGGACTGTGGCGGATGTTACTTTCAGTGCAATCGTTTGGAGGGAAAGTCAAGTCAAACGCATTACATTGTACTGGGACGTTTCTATCCCTGTTGAATACATTTATAACAGTTCATTCAAAAATAAGTAAATATTCAATTAAATAACCAACCCGATCTCATGGCAATTCGTACATATTTCACAAGGTGGCTAACACATATGAGTGATTTTTGCTAAATCGTACATATTTTACGAGTTCCCCAATTCGTATGAATTCGTCCGAATGATCTAACCCTAACCCCGCTTCTAAACCTGCCCATCACTGGGTATAGACAAATCATACAAAATTGAACAAGTGAGGTCATACGAATTAGTCACCTTGTAAAATACATACAAATTGGTCATGAGATTGCATTGGAATAACTTACATTTTGGACACAATGTTTCAGTTACTTTTGCTCCACCAGAGGAAACAGTTGGGCGTCTCCGAGCAATGCACAGTATACTACTAGTATTGTTTTGTTCGTGATTATATCTGAAAAAATCTATTTGGTTGAGTAAGTGATTCAATGACTTTCTCATAAAGACAGTCACTTGTTTTGTTTATGACGGAATGGCATAACAATGTAATCTGCAAAAAGAGTCAAGAAAAAAATCCACTAATGCACAGACTGACAGTATGTCTGGAAGACACACAAAAAAGTGGAGTGAAATCTGATCGACCATCATTTATTTTCTTCTTTTTTAACGTGACATTTAGGGAGAGGGTAAATTTGAAATCAGTAAAACTTCAACAATAGACTGTAATGCAGCAAAATAGTAGCTCAAATAATGGCACAGCTATCCAACAGTTGTACAAATAAAATGCGTATTGGCTCTTTAGTGAGAATATCCTTCTGTATTAAAGTAATAAACACTGATTATTTTAATAAGTTCCAATTATTTATTTGAAGCCAGCCAATCAGATTGGAACTTGAAACTAGTTTGATACTCATCCAAGTCTCACTTTAGATTACCATAAATTTATTCAGCTTAATTTGAGTTTACTCAACATCAAGATATCTTGGCAGCACTTCACAGTAACAGTTTATATCAAGCCATATCACTCTGTCATTCTTACATTCTCTTTCTCTCTCTTCACTGGTTGAGAATAGAAGGGTATCATACTGTAGCATAGGGGAGAAGTGCCATGTTAAAACCGCAAGCGCTATTTTCCTTTGTTGTGGAAACTGTAGACAGGTCTACGAAAGTCAGCATCAGGGAGAAACATCTCATCTTCTGCACACTGATCTGAGGAGCCGTGCTGAAATACTTAAGCTGCATTCTCTATATTTTGACTGCAATGACAGATAAATACACATATCCACACATATATTCCTGCAAAAATAAGTTGACAGACTTACTGCAACACCATCCCTGGTGTCATAAGCTCCGTGCCATGAATTGCTGTTTTTCTACTGCATTTTTACCTTCTTTGTATGAAATAGTTAATGTCCCGTGACTTCAAACGATGTGGCATTTTTGGAAAATTGTGCTTTGCGCTTTGAGGATAAGATCTTGCAAATCGACATCCGCCGCCTGCCTTCATTTACCACCCGTGACTACAGGCCAGCCTGTATTTCCCTGCTTTCTGACTATTCTTCTTCATTAGATCAGTATGTGTGTGTGGCCTGGTGGTCAAATAGCTAAGTCTGCTCTGTTGTCTGAGAAATCGCAAGAGCAATTCCTTTCACACATACAATATTTGGCCCAAGGGAACGCTGCTGGTTCTTTAGGGCCGGCTTTGCCCTACAGACTCTCCCAGATGGTTCCCAGTACAGCTGTTTTGATGTACTGATACTAAAAAAAAAATCTTCATTTTGCTGTATTCTGAATTCTATTACACTATATTGGCTATAAGCATTGTGCAAAAGACTAAGGACAAAAAAATGGTTAATTACTTGCACAGGTTTTTTAGTCTTCACTGCTCTGGGCCACTAAATCATTCTGCATCCTCTCCTAAAGACCCAGTGCTGACCTTAAGCTCAAAGGTCAGGGGATATGGACAAGGGTGGATTATTCCAATAAGACCAGTGTCCTGGGGCCTCTGTCTGCTCGGGAGTGAAAAATCAGCAGGCACACAGAATGTTCAATTGATATAAAGAGACAAACATCATTGGAATGTGTGAAGAAATATTATTTGAACAGTATCTCCTCAGCACAGTTTCATCAGAACATCTTATTACTGCTTTAAAGCTGTATAGTAGTTTACGTATTCACCAAAAAGCCAGGTTACAGAAGTAAAAGTCCCATTTATTTTCTCCATATAGGGGATTTTTAACGAAAATTTATAAGCCTTTTAAAAACAGACCTACTGTGAGCTACAATGATGTGAATAAATGGTATATGCTTTCGTTGAGTCATGTTTAACAGCAGAATTTAGTATTACGCCGCCCACTCCCTTGAAGCTTAAACTACTTAAATATTTGTGTATATGGTTTGTTTTTGGATCTATAATCAACATATTTAAAACAATAGCTGTTTATTTTTTAATCGTTTTCAATTGGATTATATCATTAGCAATGTTTTTCATACTTTTTTATACACAAACATATTGCTTCAAATCAAGGATTGTAATGTTGTGATTCACCTCATAGCTGGTTGGTTTGGTTCATGGCATACAACAATATCTTTAACAAAGACTTTTTAAAATCTCCATGGGAAAAATTATTGGGGAAAAACATGCTTACGGAACCAATGCTGCTGAGCAAGTGGGTTGGCACTGTTGTTGCACAATTGCATTATATCTAGCATCTGTATGAAACTGAAAACTTTTTTCCTTTTTTCCCCCCCATGCATAATTAATACATCATCCAATAGACGCTGACATTAAACATAAATATTTCAACAAATGATAAACATAGACAAAAAATACAGTAACAAATGTATGATGTAAATAAAGACCTTGAGTGCAGTGACAGGAAAAGACCTCCAAAGAAGGAGCTTCGCAGGACTGTTATCCATTCTTGCTTTGAAAAGACTTAATTGGAAATGCAACATATACTTTCTGTTTTTCATTCCCTCCTGACTCTGCCTACAAGAATCACCTGCAGCATGAACAGTTTTGAGGATTTCTCATTTTCATTTTTACCAAGAAAATTGGATGAATCTGGATGGAACCCAGCAGCAGACTGAGCATCTGGAGCACTGGGAGAATTCCACCTGTGGAGGAGATAGAAATATATATTTACTGCATACATTTATTAAACCCTGGACCAGGTTGTTTGAGTTTGCTGGCCAAATGATTCACTTCATGAGAGGAGGGAGTGGGAGGGAACATCTATAAATCTGACTGATGTGGGCCAGATAACTGATCCAACTTTGATCCAAGAATCCAGTCTCATCCATTCCTCATTCCAGCTCGTGCTGCTGCCTCACACCGACTGTGACACTCACTTTTCATTGTCCAATGTTTGAAAAACACTGGAAGATTAACCCCTGCAGTTGGTTGAACAAACAGTCTTTGACCACAATGAAGCAGGCACTCTGCAGTTTACTCAATGCACTTATTACTTATATTCCCAGTAGAGCTTCCATACATTGTCTTCTTAATCAAGACCTTATATGAAGACCTCACCATGCACCCCTGCAGAGAAGGCTGAGGTCCCAGTCAAGAGTAAGTGTGTGTATGCGTGTGTTTGTCTGCTCCTCTAACAGGATTATTAGCCAAATTGGTTCCAGTTGAAAGAGATTAGGAACGCAATTATTTATGAGCAGGGGACATGACTGTCTCTCTCTATCTGTCGCTCTCTTTATCTCCTTCACCGTTATCTTCACCACAACCACTGGGAACCATATGGATGTTTGTGTATGTATCTAATACTTCAAATTTTCAGTGATGTCAGGGAGAAAATAATGAGACTTTAAGGCTGAGGCAAATCCAATCAGATTTCTCAGTGTATATCTTTCCTTCAGAGAACCGCCTGCCGCTTTTGATGCTGTAATTAGTGTATATATTGACACTGATGTGGGACTTGTTCATTAATCAAAAATAAAAAAAGTAATATTTGAACAGCGCCGCTGGAGAAATCAGAATGTCATCGCTTCTTAAATTAAATAAGCCTTTAAAAATACATTGTTAATTGTGGTGTTGTGGTAAAAAAAACAGCAACGCTTTAACAATTAATGAAGAACAGTTGAGTCTCAGACAAGAGGTTCAAAAGAAAAACATTTTGTACATGCAGGAACAGACACACACACACACTATATCCATTTGTCTCTGTCTCTGTTTACAAGATACCTTATAAGGACCAGTGTTGGGGAAGCTAATTTCAAACTAGCTTAAACCACATGCTAATTGATCATTTAAGGTATAAACTAGTGCTTGTAGTGTTTTCAAAAAGTATATATATATATATATTTAAAACTGTACTTGCAGATAATATACCGTATTACAAATGAAATAAAAGGCCACTTCAGTGTACTTAAAGTTTTTAAGTTTAATTTTTTACATTTGTAAAAAATGCACTTGTCAAATCAAAAGTTTTACTAAATCATTGTTTTAATAAACTTTTGTAAAGCTTTAAAGAAGTACACTTACTTTGATGTGTTGACAAACATACTAAAGAACATGAAAGTACATGACTATACTTTTAACTGTAGTGTTATTTGAAAATATCTAAAGTACTTGTATATCTAATAAAATATACAAATATTCCTTAAATATCTAAGGAACTTGTGTAATGTGTAACAAATATGTAATCCTATGTATATATGCAAATAAATGACACAAGTTTCAACAGAAATGGCATTAAAATGTATTTTAGCAATTAATCGTTTAAAAAAACATATTCAGTTTGCACTTAAGTACATTATTTCAGTAATACATTTTCTTTTTGAGTACTTTTCTGCAAGGGACCCCTTTTAGAAAACTTGAGGATCTCAATTAGGGTGACAGCATTAAAATAAACACATTTATTTACGCAACATACAATTAATAAAACTAGAAACAAACTCATTTAATTGACAAATTAAATTTATTTGGATACATATTTTGTGTAGAAATCAATTAGCAAATTAATTTTGCAACAAAAAAGCATAAAATGATATACCTCAAATGAACCAGTGCATTTTTCCCTTTGAATATATTCATTAACATCCATGTCATCCGAACCGATTTACTAAAATAAAGTGGACATCCCAAATATGATAGCGAGGACTTTCTAGAAAAGCTGATAACTTGGTTTGATAATTCGGCTGAACATCTGCTTGTGCAAAACAATGTGACTGAACACAGTTTTCTCAGGGCGCTTGTGGAAAAATGCTTGTTACTGCAGAAACTACACTATTAAAAAATGCAGTTGAGTTAGAAGCAACACTATATTTTCAGTTAGTTACTCTCTAGGAGTGATTTTTTAAATATTTCTTTTGATATTTTTTGCTTTTATTGATATAGTAGAGAGTGCTGGGATTCAACCTCGGGTCTCGAAGTGTCAGAGCGCTGCCCACGAGTCTATTGCCTCCGACCAGCAGTGCATTTCTGCTTAAAATGAAATCTGAAATGAATGATGGCTCATAGCAGACGGCGGTTGAGAAGGAGGCTGAGGAGAGATGTGAGCGAGTGTGAGAGAGAGGCAGAGATCCAGAGACCCAGACATTCATAAGTCAGTCATAACTCACAGTGTGTCCAGAGCCCTCTTAACATGTCTTCACCCCTTCACTCATTATCACGTGGAGCTGAGCTCTGTAATCCTGGAGCTGTGCTGTGTTCCTGGCCAACTCTGGCACATTCATCACCTTTCATCACTTTAAGCTTTACATCCCTCTCTGGACCACATCTCCCAAACATGTGTGTGTGTGTGTGTGTGTGTGTGTGTGTGTGCTCTGCTGGTGGATTTGGGGTGTTAAGAAATAAAGGCAGCTGCTCTGGCACAAGTAGGGCGAAGAGATTAACCAGGAACAAAGATAGAAGCAGAAATAAGAATACACAGCGATAAGACTGTCTTTTTATGGCTCAAGGAAATAAAGGAGATATCCAACCTGTTAACTTTGGAAAACCAATCGATGAGTGATTTTTCACTGTTTTGGTTAATAAAATGTGAATTTAAAGGAATAGTTCACTGAAAAATTGGTCATTAATTTCTGAAAATCTTCCTTTCCTCGATCTACAGCTGATTAACAGTGTTTCATTTGAGAGCTGCAATGAAAAGGAACATTTTCAACAAGTAAATAATGAGAGAATTATTTTATGGGATACATTTTGTATAATGTACAAAATTATTACCAATAAATACCAATTTCAATAGATAATTGAATTGCCTTTTTTGTTCTCTTTACATAGTGAACTGTGGGTGCAATAATATTTTTCAGTCAATTCAAGTGCTCAAATGAACACGATGAACAAAAAAAAGTAAAATGTAAACCTGGAATGCAATCTATAAGTTGCTTTAGATAAAAGTGTGTGCTACTGCTAAATACAAAAATATACACTGGTTTGCATTTTATGCTATGATATGACTGTAACAGAGAGTGGATAGAGAAAATATTGTATGGAAAAGAACATTGCTGCTCTATAACAGGCTCCTCCACTGGTGACAACCGCAGCAAACACACAGCAAAACATTAAACACTTCACATTCCAGTGCTGACATCGACGCTCATCAGACTAACACACACTAACCAAATGAAACTCCTGCTACTATTCCTCTGTATTAGATGCATCCGTGCAGTGAGCTAGTTTTTATTCGCAGCAGAAAAAAGATGGAAAAAGTGTAAGGGACAAAAATCGGTCATGGCAAAGAGGGATGAGGACGTACCCCTGCTGTTCCCACCGTAAACAATAATATCCAGATGTGTGTTTTGTTCAAGGCTGTAAAATGTACCTTTTTACAAGATCTTGTCATAAAATAATGACTCACTTCACTTTTGTACAATATACTATGCTGAACAATACATGTATTATGGGATATTTGGTTTTATGCATTTGGTGGATGAGTTTATCCAAAGCAACTGACACTAAAGGTATACATTTTATAGTTTCATACATGACCTAGATGTTGCTAGAGCCACACTCATTTGATTCCTATAGCTTAAACAGTAGAGTCTAGCGTTGGAACTAGCAAGATGAGGACATGGGTTTGAAACCCAGACAAAGTATGAAATGATAAAATACCTTCCATTGCTCCATTACTAAACATCATTCATGCAAACAATGACAAGCTATCAGATAATGCTGGGATATGCACTATTGTTCAAAAGTTTGAGTGTAGCGACGTATAGAAAGTGAGAAAAACAGAGTGACTAAATAATGGACAAAGGAAACAAGAGAGGCATGATGTCATTGATATTTTGCAAAGTCTGGGATTTTTTGGCCCTTAGGAGAATCAGCTGCTGTTGTGGACTCAATAGTGCAATAACCAAATGCTCAATTTCAGTACTGTAATAATTAAATGGTTTTCAATCAATTTTTACTGTCTTTGGGAACGTTTTGTCCCACAACTCAGACTGAATCTACTAATGAGGAGAAATCTCTTTTTTTTTCTGATTTTTTCTCTATTTTTTTAGATGATATGTTTGGGTCTGTTTGGCAGTCTGACAGAAAGAGAGGAAGATGAAGTGGAAAGTGCATGGGATATTCGTTCAGTCTGACATGTCTTTGAACTTTGGGTGTCGTGACTCAGGCAGGGCCTGTCACCACTACATTACAGTCTGGCAAAAGTGCCATCCTAATTAATTTTCAGAAAATCACTCATATACAATCATTCTCAAAGCACTCACAAACATTCTAGTCTCTCACTGGCACATGCTCACTTCCTCTCTGTGCACATATCTAAAGATACTCACATGCTTATACATCTTCCACATCTGCTTTCAACTTACAGTAGGCAAGATAAGCACTTTTTCAATCAACACTGAAACATGAACTACATTTTTTTAGTTTAGACAGTTTGCTGACACTTGAGCGGGAAGAAGAGTCCTCACATTTCACATTTGATTTATTTTATTACTATTTTACATGTCTCTAAAGCTATTAATATGTTTAGCACCTTTATATGTTTGTATTAACTGTCCAAACAGCTTCTTCTCGCTCTCTTAGTGATCAGAGAGTAGAGGTCGTTATGATTTCATGAACCTCTCAAGCACAGAGTTAACTTTTAACAAGCACATCAAGCCTAAAGGGGTTTAGATTGGCTTTCAATAGCCATCAGAGAATGTTAAGAGAGAAGAACAACACCTTTTTCTCTTCTTGTATTTCCTTTTTTAACTTTACATTGTCAAAGTTCAAAACGTATATACTTTTACTCCTCTGTCTAAAACTCTGAAATTGCATTTTCACTAGAAATGATGGTACAGATGATGTTGTGAGCACTGTTGTAAACTGTAGGGTTGTCACAATATCAGATTTTAACTACATGGACAAAAGAATACATTAACAATATTATTACAATATCTATATAAATTTATTTAAAAAAATGCTACCAGTCAAATTCAATTTGAACTTTCTTTATTTTGTGTTTTCTCCTTTTTGGCCAATGAATTACACTCAAAATACAAATTGTAGGGAGGTGGAGAGAGAGTCTGTATCCATAATATAAAAAAAAGCATACAAAAATCATGTCCTGTTGACAGGGGCATATGACACCCCAACTTTTTTACATAATCCAAAAAAACTCCTGACTGGCGAGCAAACTTTTTATTGGTCTGTGTAGAGTGTCTTGCTTTCACCTGTCATCTACTCCGACATGATTTTGATTGGCAGTATTAGCTACATACCACATCTTCTTATTTCTTTTTTATTGATTGGTGGCAACCAGCATTAATATGTATCATAAACACCTACTACTTTGGAGCCTCAACCACTGGTGCTGCATTTTTTACAATATTATTGTATGAGTAGTAATAACATAATATCAATAATTGATTTTGTCCAGTCAAAGAAAATATAAATTCAGACATAGGGAATGGAAAATTATTAGGGTGAATTCATGTGAATTGGAATGCATTTTGCCATTGCGGTGACTCGGAAAAATGTCCTTAAATGATTATTCTTTATTTTATGTTATTATTTTACAAAATGTCAATACAAACAACAGATAAAAGTACAGTATGAATAATACTAATGCAGTCAGCATCTAAAAAATTAAACCGCTATGATGTTTGTTAGCTGCTTAATATATAAGATTTGTTTTACATAAATTAAATGTAGCTATTTTGGGACAGTAGTGGGTGGCTCCAAAAGCTTCAATTAGATAAAACTCAAGTTTCTGGATTCCCCATGGTGCTGATATTCCCACTAATTTGGAGGGCCACATTGTATGCTAACATTCTCAATTAGCAATTAAAAAGCCTGAAAACACATCAAACAGCTGCGAAACAACGCGAGTCCGTTGGTGATGTCCAATTAGTTTGAAGCTCCATTGTTTGCTTTTGGTAGTTACCATGCAGAAAAGCATGCTATCAGTCATAATACATTGTACGGCTATTTATTTACAAATGACTTTTGAATGCAGCTTCAAGCAAATCTCAGTATCTCGACGGCTGATCTTTGTGTGCTTAATTTAATTGAACAGCCTCATTTGCATATTAATTTAACGAGGAGCTTCACAGGTGTCCTCCCAGCCTTCGCAATCACCACGGATGTGACGGAACCAATCAAAAGCTGAATATGACGAGATGGCGTGAGGGTGGGAGTGTGTTTGTGTGTGTTGGGGGTTTATAATGGGCACCGCTGGGGATGAAAGTGGCCCACCAGTTGGTCACATGATAACAGCGCTTGATGATTCTCTCCCCAGGGGTTCTGTCTATTCCTGGTTTCTAGTCCAGGGTAACTCCCTTGATGGGTAAATAACAATACATTTGCATTTTTGTTCTTAATTTAGGCTAGCCGTAATTTTCATCTGTATGCAAATGCGAGTGTGAAAATAGCTTTACAGGTTTCAGATGGGTGTGTGTTCGGCGTATGTGTGCAAGTACGAGATAGCGAGAAGAAGAGGCAGAGAGAGCAAACGAGGAGATCTTCTCGCTCCATAAGTATTCCGCGCTGCGCTCAGATGCAGATTGCTGTGGGATTCTGATTTGACAGGCTGGCTCACATCAAATGCTGCCAGATAATGTTGTTTAAAGAGAGAATCAGCCGACACTCATCGCCAGCAGCCTCAGAGGAGAGAAGCACCTCATTAAACTGAGCTGCACGTCTGCGTGTCCTCACACAGCTAGAGAAGAGCGTTACGTGAGAGTGCCGATCTCGCTCTGTGATTAAAAGGGAGCAGAGATCTGCGCTCCCGCTTGGCAGGGCCGTAATGCAGAACAAGTGTGAGTGCTGTGGAAATGTGCTCACTAGACTGCAGCTTAACACATGATGAGTCCTATTGTCTTGCCAACACAATTACAAATCACCGTTTCATCTGTGAGCAATAGAATGATGACACGTTTAATAGCGCATGTTTCTACAAGGCTTGTGTTCAGGCTTATAGCTACTGATTCTGCTTTAGCTTCATACAGAAGAAGGGGTGGGGCTATTATTATTCAAAATATATTTTAAATATTGAAATTCTGGTTGACACTCTAGTGGGTGGCGCTACTACACATTAACATCTGTCAATAAAACAGAAAAAAGGTGATGACGTTGGCTATACTACTGCCATATAAAATCATGTCAGGCAACAGCAAGACACTGTACACACACCTGAAGTTTTTTGGATTTGGTAAAAAAAAAAAAAAAAGCTTGTGAAGTGCCGATCCTTAGTAATTTGTATTTTTTTTTTAAATGTATTCATTTTTATTGTAATCTTTTGTATGGTTATGGTTACAAACTCTCTCTCCGCCTCCATATACTTGTATTTTGCACGAGATTAATTGGCCAAAAAAGAGCAAATAACAAAATAAGCACAGTTAAGAATTTGACGAACACCATTATTCATTTATTTATTCAAGATTTCTATAGATATCCCCTAGTAAAATATAAAAAACTACAATGTATTTGAAATACATTTATTTCAAGCTAAGTATACTACAAATACATTTACATATTTATGTACTTAATAAAAATACCCTGCAATTAGTATACTAAACTGGTATACTTGAAGTCTGCTATATTGGAACAACTAATTTTGTACTTAACGCACTTTCATTGTACGGAACTAGTGCTGAAGTCCAACTAAAGATATATTTGATTGTGCTAAAGTGGAACTATTGCAAGTATACTTTAGGTACACTTTAAATATCTTACATTTAAAGACCGATATTATTCAAATATCATACAGTCCTCATCAATAGTGACATTAAAACACATTTTAGGCTTAATATTAAGAAATGTGCATTGTACACAAGTAGTACTCCAAATAAAGTTGAATTATTATTTTTATATCAATAAGTCTCGAGTGATATGTCAGTAAATATGTTAATAGATACATGTATTTAAATACATTTAAGTAAATAAATGTATTTTAAATATATAACTTTTTGCCATAATGTCGTATAAAAACCATTACGCCTATGGAATGTCCCCATTTAGATAGCTATGTAAACGTGTGTGTGTGTGTGTGTGTGTGTGCCCATTATAATAATGTAGAGAAAATCTTACATCTGATATCTATTTGGTTATATTTTCAATGGCAAAAGTAAGAGAAAAAAAAATAACCTGACAATATTGCAACTATAATGAATATTACCTAAGCAGTATCACACAAACAAGAGTAAATCATTCATTCAACTGATTTGTTAAAAAAAACATTCATTCATTGCATTATTACAAACATACATTAGTTTTAGACTCCTAGCACAACTATGCAATTTGCTTACAAAATCCTTAAAAATAAAATGTTTGAAACAAGGGGCGAACATGTCCACTTTCCTAGGCTGGACATCACTTTTGAAAACTGATGTATATGTGTGTGTGTGTGTGTGTGTGTGTGTGTGTGTGTGTGTGTGTGCATGTATAATGATATGGTAGGAATAGTAAGAGTAGTATGCTTTTACGCTATTCCAAATTTAGCCAATCACTTCCTGAATGAATCAGTGTTGTTAAAACACTGTTGTTAAGTGAATGATGACAAGCCCATAAAGATATTCACTTGTATTGTTCCTGAATGAATTAGTGATTTTAAAGAAATCGTTTGAATGAATCAATCAATGACTCACTCATAGTCACTTTTCATCAACTACGATCTACCTAACCTGCAGAAATAGTCTGTGAAAAATCCCCATCAGTAATAAACAGACAGACAGTATGTTTAGAACAAACACAAGACAAGCGGGAGTGATACAAACGTTGATGTCTTGACCAATCCAATTCGAGGACCGCAACTAACTACTGCATAAACTGCTTAAACATTAGATTAAAAACCCTAGGAAGAGGCACAAAACAAAGCAGATTATACAAAGTTGTTTTCTGTCTGGGCAAACAGTGCAGTGAATTTACATCTCTGTCACAGGGCTGCTCTTTGCAGACGTCTGCATGGTAAATGAATCAAAACTGTTCACCTCCAATTAAATCAGTTAGTTTATCATGTGTATTGTGAGTGTAATTGGTGGGCCGCAGCAGTCAGCGCTTCCTGCTTTCATCAGGCCAAATTAAAAGACAAACACATATCAGTGTAGTGCTAACTCCATCTGTTGAACGGCGTAAATCTAACGGTCCTGGCCACCTGATCCATGTTCTCACCTCTTCATTGGCCCATTTGGTGGCAACACACACACCTTTATCTGAGCCAAGTCTCATTCACATTTTGGGAGTTTGGTGTCACCAGAGGTCATGCATTACAAAACATGACTGCATTTCTCCTTTTGGCCTACAGAGGGCTCTCCGTTTCCTAATACTGGCTCTCAATCTCTCAATCTCTGTAAGTGACTGTGTCATTTTAGCCTTTAATTATTTACAGCTCAGGCCAGTAATGAGGTAACACTAATTAGGTTTGCATTCCTGTGCATTGTGTGGAGAGCCACTGTAGCTGTTTTGGGTGAGTCACAAAGCCAGGAGAAATCTAATCACGGGAATGATTATCTGCTGTCTCTTGCACTGTGCTGTCGTGAGAGATGTGTATTGAGCTCGCTTTGATGAGAGAGCAAAGTTTTAACAGCGGTGCAGGCCTGGGCCTCTCTAGTATTAATTTATGCACCAAAGGTGCTAATAGCATTTGGGGGTGAAATGAGTGATCAGATTTCACACAGATAGAGAGAACGAAGAGAGATCCCATCAGAAGGTGATAAGTCAGAGCATTGTTAGTGTATTTTAAAGAAGATAAAACATTAACATCAAAATCTGCAGCTATGATTGAACGTTCCCTTGGGGAGGAAGATGCTTTTGACATATCAAAACTACAGATCTCTCACTGTTATGAAATTGGGTAACTCCTGAAGCCAAGATATATGATATTTTATAAAAGGTATTTAGAATGGCTTATACTTCAGACATTTGATTATCTAACAATCTAAACAAACGTGAAACGTGCATAAACTATTTCAAAAAGATCTTGTGGCATCATTTCTAAACCAAACAAAAAAGTTGTATCAAAAGTTTACTCGTTTAGCAAGATGCTGCAATGTCAGTGAAAAGCAGCTTGAGATGAACATAATGATGATGAGTTAACATAAACAGACTATTTTTATAGTTCATCACTTCCAGTCAAGCTGCAGTTCTGTAAAATAGTTTTTTTTTTTTTTTTTGAGTATGTAAGGCATTAAATGTTAGCTGTTTAATTATCCTTAGCAAGACAGAATTTTCAGTAATATTGTGATATGTTATTACTGTTTTCTATTTTCATATATTTTAAAACACAATTCATTCCTGTGATGGCAAAGCTGAATTTTCAGCACTCAATACAGACTTCAGTGTCACATAATCCTTCAGAAATCATTCTGATATGCTGAAATGATGCTCAAGAAACATTTCTTATTATTATCAGTGTAAAAATCAGTTGCGCTGCTTAATATTTTGTGGAAACGATACATTTTTCAGGATTCTTTGATAAATATAAAATTCAAAAGAACAGCATTTATACGAAATAGAACTTTACTAATGCATCCTTGCTGAATAAAAACATTAAAAAAAGAAAAAAAAAATGTTGACCCCAAACTTTTAAACGACAGTGTAAATTATAATGTGAAATATAGCTTTATAATGCATCATATACACAAGTCTGTGAAACAACAGCAGATTTTTTTCTAGCTCGGGTTCATGCGTCATGTTTTAAGCCTGACTGAGACTGATCACTGGAGCCCCGTGTGAACTTGACCCACTGGAGCAGATCCCTGAGATGCTGGTTGAGTGTAACCGGATGATAAATCATAAAGGGATACTCTGATGGCCATATGGCCCCAGGCTGCTCTCTGCCCTCTCTCCCTGCAGGACCCACCACCACACAGCATGGACACGCTGACCCTCACTCCAGAAGCCTGGTCCCTGCCTCGGCCACCATTAACTCACACAGACAAATGGCCACATTCCCTTCCCCCGACACGCACAGTCCCTGTTTGTCTCTTGCTTTTTGTCAGCGCTCTGCCTCTTCTTATTATCTCATTGATACAATGTATTTTGCTTAAATGCGGCACAGCAAGCACCATCAGTTGATGACAGGTTTTGAAGTTCCTCGGCTCATTTTGTATAGATGCTGTGTTTTTTTATTCTGTCATGCTGCGGAAAACGGTGTGACAAATAAAACTTCTCAGAGGTTAAAGAAAAAAGCATGTCTTATTTTTTTTCCTGGTTTTATTTTGTCAGTACATTCAGCTTTTAGAGACAAAGCTGCTTAAAATGGAAAACTTACCATTTAAAAAAAATATTAACAATAATATTGAAAAAAAAAGTTTGGACCAGTACATATAAATCACATATTAATGTATGGCCACTCTAAACATTATCTTGGGGGAAACATGACTGAAGAAGTCACTCATTGTGATGCATTCCTTCAAATTACTTTTTTCTGCAATTAGCATGTCAACTACAAGGCCTCTTTCTGATGAAGATGGCAAAGCCCAGTGAACTAAAGTGAGTAAAAAACCCTTTTGTTATCAGAATGGCTCAGATTGGAGTTGGTGGGGGAAGAAAGACCACCAAAAGCACCTGTTTCCCCTTCAGAAAACACACTCCAAACACACCAACACGTTCTTTCCCCTGTCAGCTTTCGGTTGCAGGTGAGAAGAAAATACAGGAATGAGCAGCGAGGTGGAGATAGAACAGAAAAGTGGAAACAGAGGAAGCAGGTTTGAGTCGTGTTGTGTTTGTCTTTCACACTGAGTGCTGGCTCACAGCAGATGGGCTCCTCAGTGGGTGGAGCAGAGTCAAAGAGACTGAAGGATTCCCTCCTCCTGAGACCCTCCACCCTCCCTCGTGCATTACCATACTCATCCCGAGGAGGGGTCGAATTCAGTCCTGTGAGCCTTCAGGGCCTGAGCGGTTTCCCACCCCCCAAACACTAATCTGTGAGGAGAAAAAGATGCCAACCGCATCTGTTTACAGGACTGTAAGTAAACATAGCAAGATAAACAGGGATGCGGAGGAATAACGCTTGATTAGGGAAGACTCCAAAGGACTGTTAAGTCATTTCTTTATTTTCAAAAGCAGATTAAGGTGTTTTTCTGAGTGCCACTGATGCAGATGTTACTCATCTGGACCAAACGGAAGCTATGCCACACATTTGGGAATGTTCTACACTCTTTTGTGCTTGGTTATTAAATCATGTGTTAATTTGACAATGCCTGCAGCTATAAATAAAAGTGAAGTAGCCTACTCTCAGCTCAGTTTAACGTATTTTAGGATTTTAAATCCATTCCACAAAATTCAGTCATATTCCGCCAGGACATACACATGAAGAAATCCAATGGACTGGATTGTTTACACATAATAAATTGAAGAGATAATCAAAAGCTAATGCCAAATAGAGCAATAGGTTAGATAACGTCCATGCAGATCTTAAAGGGACAGTTCACTCAAAAATAACTGTCATCATTATCCTCATAACAAACATGAAAGCTTCCCAGCAAATCCTAGAACAATTTTGTGTTCCCCAAACCTTTCAGAACAGTTCTAAAAAGAACCATTGTTCTTAGTGTGAAGAACAAAATAACTTTTTTTCCACTATTAAAGAACCTTTTGTGCAATGGAAAGGCTCCATGAAGGTAAAGGTTCTTCCTGGAATCATAGAAGCTTTATGATTAAAAATTTTGTTCCGAACCTGTATGAATTTCTTCTGTGGAAAAGCAAAATTAGATATTCTGAAAAATCTCTGTTTTTTGGGGGGTCCATATAATGAAAGTCAATAATGAACTCTGATTTTTATTGTATGGACAAAAACTGTTGAAACATTTCTCAAAAAAACTTATTTTGTGTTCCACAAAAGAAAGAAAGTCATGCAGGTTTGTAATGACATGGGAAAGACTATTTTTTGGGTATCCCCTTAAGATTTTATCCACCTTAATTATCAATCAGTGTGTCACAATATACTGATCTAAATATAATTCAAACCCTTCCGTCATATTAAGGACTTTCACATGCTTTATCAGAAGTTTGGAGCATATCCAATACGCAGCACAAACAACAAATTAGACAGATTGAGCTGCTGATTCGAGATAGGTGGCCCAAGTGAACAGAGAAAGAGTTTAGTGAACTGGTTCCGGTGATTGAGGGAAAACTAGGAAGACAGTAATCGAGATTAGATTCCGATCTGCGGTGGAATCTCAAACTAGACACGTAGCAATTCATCCCTTAGTCATGGTTAAAAATGAACACATTTACAGCTGCAAAGAGTCTGAGCGTAAATAGCAAAGATAGGCTGAGTGTGTGTGTGCACAGCAAGGTCAGCGGCTTTACATGGAAGAACATTGTCCACACACACACTGCCCATATAGACATGCAGGGTAAGTATTTACAACCAGGTCGTAAAGCACTTTGTCACATTTCAGCAGGAGGCTTTCAGAGCAGGAAGGAGCTCTCATTCACCTGAGAGAGAGAGCAATACAGCACATAAATATTTTTAGGAGTAAAATTACAAAAGTATAGTAGCACATGCATAATGTAATACATGTGTTTCATGAGGCAAAACCATCACACTCTCAAACCGCATCAAAGAGAGGAAAGTAGACAGTATTTCATAACTCGATCTTCCAGTGAAACAACAGACTTCTCTTTGGTGACGTATGCTGGAATTCTCCAATTATTTAATCATTTTAAACTCCGTCCCTTTCTTAAAATTAACTGCAAGCTCACATTTAGATGTGCTTCCATCCAATAAACAACAAATGTATTTTTTGACAGTCAATTTCACTCAGATATTGTCACAGTACACAAGAAATGATGCGTTTCATGGCAACTTTAAGTTTTTTTTTAATGTAAAAGTAATTTCTGTGCCACTAGTGGCATCAAACAGAATTGAAAACTGTCTTCAAACAGGTTTTTTCCAAACACCCCCCATCTTCCATTTAAACAGACAGATTCCCAAGTAGTTTTCCTGAAAATCAGCTAAGGCAATGGAAAAAAGGTGGTTCTGTTATGGCAGACCTATGAGAGTAGTCTGAATATACTTTGTGCAAACAGGACTTTATAGCATCAAATGGCTTTTATACTTCTGTATCTTTTAGAAAAACACAAAAGCAGATTGGGAAACACTAATATAGAGAGTGGGAGCAATGGGAACAGGAAAATGGGGTGCAAGAAAGAAATATATAAATATAATTTGAAACTGGTAAACATATTGCCTCTTCTAGGTCCCTAACCATAATCAATATCTCAATATCAAACCAACACAGCCACCATTAACAACCCATGGATAATACTTCATTGATTACATAACCTAATTCACAGCCCATAATCTCCACTGTGTGCTTGTAGGAGCAGCTCTAACTGTTTGATTAAGATGGCTTTATCACACTCAGGCTGGGATCATCCACACATCTGACCTCTGACCTTTCATCCCACACCCCTGATTCTGCAGAGAAAAGATCAGATTTGGCTTTCATCCCATTACTGAACTGTGCTGTGATCAATAATCAGATTATACAGGAGCAGAGGATAATCTTGAGGTTTTTTTTTATTAATTATTTGCAGGGGGGGATTAAACAACTTTGAAAGTAATGAAAACTTGATATTGTTCTTTTATTGTTGGGCACAAAGGCATGTGTGCTATCAAAATCTGGCTAAATACTTCAGTACCATTGTGTGAGAAGTGCTACCACCTCCCTTTCACTATGTTGACAGGATTGTCTCTTTTAATCTGAAAAGTATGCAGTAGCAAAGCCCATCTGAAGCTGTTGTTGTTGCAGATACTGTGATGGAGAGATGACTCAGAAAGTCTGTTTTTTCTGTTATTTGATGTCAGAGTTTAAAAAACAGCTCCTATTTTGTAATCAAAACAATAAATACACTTCTGCTGGTTAGCCAAAAGCTAGCCACATGACTGGTCACATGTGTTATGTGGCTAGCTGGTTTTGATGGATTTCTTCCACACAACTTATGAAGTGAAATCCAGGGTCAGGTACAGTAAGCTTGAGATACTCTGGCGATAAAGATAAAGCAGGATTACTGGAACACAAGGCACTGGCGCAGTGACTATGGAGTGGCATTCCTCCAGCCTCACACACAATGCTCTGGCTTTACACAAACCTCCGAGGAATGTCTTTTAAGTGCCTTGCTCCGGTCCTGAGCTCAGTGTGTGAAGAGCTCTTCCACTCAGTCTCATAGCTCACCTCATATGGACATATGAGGTCTCATCGATCATATGAGGTAGGGGTGTGCGATATCACAATTTTTGATCGTGAATGCTTAAAATGTCTATAAAAGAAGATATTTTGAAGAATGTGGGTAACCAAACAGTTGCTGGTCCCTTTGATAGTCTTTGATAGTAGATTTTTAAAAAATACTATGAAAGTCACTGGGGACCCTAACCCTAACTGTTTGGGACAACATGAGAATGAGCAATTAATGACAGAATTTTTTATTTTTGGGTGAATCCCTATCCCTTTAATGTTAATAAAACAACAAAACACAAAGAGATGATCACTCACTGCTCTTGACTGAAGAAATTTAAGTTTACAGTTGCTTTAATAAGAATCCATGTATAATTTATACAGTGAAGTGTACAGTGCTTTATTTTTATATTTGTTCATTCAATTTCTTGAATGCTCGTTTGCTTTATTTGTATATTATGTGTATTTGTAATGTGTACCCTTGTTCTCATTTTTAATAACAAAGATAAAATAATGACAAATAATAAAGTTTTTTTTATATTTACCCACTTTGGCCTAAATGTCTGCCATTCTTTTTTATTTTAGATTTTGTTACCTTATAAGGGTTTGTTTTTAAAATAGGGAAATTAGTTTGGCTGTACTGCTCAAACAATTTGAATGACAAAGCATCATGATAAAATTGTGAATCGTGATTTTCCTGAAGAAAATCGTGATATATTTTTGCATAATATCAGGTCTAATATGAATAATAGATCTAATCTGGCTGCAGTGTGTGCAGTTACATCTTTAGCTATTGTAGTAACGTACAGTTACCCAAATCGCAACCAAAAGCCATTTGGCATTATATTTTAAAACATGACAAATTATCAAAAAAGTGTCCTACTTTACCTGTGTTCACCCTATTTGTTTGTCAATTGTGATGCACATCCTGTCAGTGATTTATCTGTACCTATATATCCACCTGCATGTCAAGCATATAAATTGCTTTGACCTATAAATAGTGCTGCTGTGAGATTTACGAAAGCAACACCACGCAATGATTTGAATTGAAGCCAGAAAAACACCCTTAGAACCCTTATCATTGCATTTAAAACAAGCACCATAGCAAAACAAAATAAGTTTATGATGTCAGAGAGCAGAGTTAAATCAGGTTCATGATATTCTACATTCAGCAAACAGCAGGAATGGAATAATGAAAAGCATAAGGTAAAGTTATAGCAGCTTTTATTGTGACTGGTGTGAAAATTGCCGTGCTCAGATAAAGGTCTTGTTTATTCTCATTCTCAGCTCATGCAATGACAGATTTCAAGGGTGCTCTTCACACAAACATGATTTAACACCATCCCCCTTGTTTCCTACACTTTCCTGATCCCTCTTTTTGCCTCTTTCATTCTCTCTCACTATTTACCTCCACGCTCGCATATGAATATCAGACTAGGAAAATAAAAAGAAATGTTCCAATATGGGTTTTCTTTGTAAACTCTGCTAAAGATTAATAATCTGTGTGGGCTATATGGAGACAGGAAGGAAAATTGCTGAATTGGGTTGTGGTTATATGTATTTTAAGGGTCAGAAGATATATGAGATTATTATAAAGTGTATATTCTTTATTCATAAGAATATTCACAGAAATGGAGCAAAAACTAGAAACATTACAAAAAAACCATGGGACTGGATGGATTATTTAGATGGATTAAACTCAAACATGTAAGAATTGTGGACTATAGGATGATTTGGAAAAAAAAATACTATCCATAGATATTCAGAAAACTAAATGTGCATTATTTTTGTTAAAAGAAATGTATTTTTCACATGCCACCATACCCATACATTTCAAATACAAATTAGGCAGTCTACTTCTCATTAAAATACATTCATACGTTAATTTTGGTGGCTTATTATGAGTAATTTATCACGTACACTACCATTCAAAAGTTTGGGTTAGGTAAGCTATTTTCTTTATGCACCAAGAGCTTGTAACACTCCAAAGAGAAAGGAAAAATTGAAATCGCATAATATGACCCCTTTAAAATAAGCTTAATGTTCTTAATTTTATCATTTCAATGTTCTTAAAATAACGTTTGGCATCCTAGATAAACTTCTGATGGTAAATTTTACACTGAAGTAGATGAGAGTCGTGACAGTCATTTAACAGTCTCGTTTCTTTACGAGCAGGCAGACGCTCTGCATCTGGAAAGATCAGAGCACATATGGAAACATATGGAAAAACTTCCAGCATTATTATACGGTCACTTTATGTACTTGATTTTATTCACTCACATTATTTACGTCAGATAACAACAGAGAGGGTTAGACTATCATTCTTTCCATGCATTATGTTGCATTTCCTAATGAAGTTAGCAGACAAATGGCCAATAACTTCATTTTTATTTACTCAGCAAAACATTTTGGACTATTTTGGATACTAACAGCATATCAGCGGTAGTCAAAACATATTGAGGCCTCTCTCTTCTCCTCACGGCTAGTGGAGTGTGAGGGATTTTTTCAGCAGAAAGCAAGGCATGATGGGACGGGGAGGGTGTGGGGCCAGCATTTCTTCAGAGGCCCGGCAGCAGGGAGAGCAGGCTCTCTTTGAGATGCAGAGGGGGTTAATTCGAAGCACAATGGAATGAGCTGACAGGGCCGGGGACTTGTTCCAAACAGCGGAGCCCAATGCCCACTGAGGCACTGAAGGGCCAGTGAGGTCGTGTTCAGCCTGTTGTGCCATTGAGCCAGGCAGGAGGGGATTGCCGGGGGAACGGGGAGGGGTCGGTTGAGGCCCACGCTGTGAGGCCATGGGGGGCATTTTAATCCCCTATTACTTGGACAAGAGATTAAAAGATTCCTGCTTTATTTCTCCACATGTCCTGCTGCTTCTAGCAGTGCCTGGATGACGGCAGTTTGAGCACAAGTTTTATTTTTAGCTTAAACACACAAAATGAAGCGAGAGCCTAAGGCACTTTTGATTTGGGCCACTTAGCTGAAAAATTGATGTCATTGTTCTGAGAGCTTTTTGAGGATTGTTCACAAAAGCTTGGCTAAAGTCAAGCTTAGGACTGAGGTGTTGATTTGACAAGCCACTAAAACTGCTGGAACAGGGACAAAAGGTGCATGGCGACAGCGAGAGGACTTTACGTGTGACTGTGAAGAGGGCCGTGTGGTGTGAGGGAATCAGAGAAAATATACAAGCGAGAGAGGGGGGTGGGCGCAAA
The DNA here is from genome assembly GCF_001515625.1 of Sinocyclocheilus rhinocerous. Classification (NCBI taxonomy): domain Eukaryota; kingdom Metazoa; phylum Chordata; class Actinopteri; order Cypriniformes; family Cyprinidae; genus Sinocyclocheilus; species Sinocyclocheilus rhinocerous. The sequence continues at coordinate 175,324 of NW_015639545.1, read as the reverse complement.
ACGCTCATGAAAAAACGGGGGAAATTTGTGAGGAATTTGGCCATGATGAATGAACTCTGCTCAGTCCCCACAAAAATCACTCAAAGGCAAATAAACATTCCCATAGTCATTGCTGTGTCCCCTGGTGGCGGCCCGCATAACCCGAATGTCTCGGTCCCATTTCGAGCCTTATTTTGAATAACAGCCTGTCAGATAGTATCTCCCTGTCAGCTCAATCTACACACAGCCGTCCCGCTCTCAGCCACACAGGAGCCAGCGTGGGGTCAAGAGCTGCTAGTCAGGGTCTTGTTTCTCTGTTGATCCAGGAGGGCACCTCGATGAGAGCTCTACAGCAATGCAAACAGTCTTGTGTTCCTTTTCTTGTAGATACCAATGGTCTGCGTGTATTGTCAAAGGGCTGAGCTTTAGAATTTACCTGCTGACCCTGAATCTGTCAGCGAGGTGAGTGATGAGGGACACGGACTTGCTAAATGCAAACACTGCAGGCTACGCTGAGAGCCAAGAGGTGAGCTTGTTCAAGACTCTCATGAACAGGCCAGGCGTTGATTCTCTCAACTCATCATTGAATCTCATTTAAATTACATGATGTGAGGATTTCAGCATTTTATGTTAATCTATGTTGCTACATTAACCCTATAGAATGCATGATACAAAATCTTACATGAATGCACGGAAATGCCATGGATTCAGTGGTTTTCGTCAAAAACAAAACAAGACCAGACAAAACACAAAATACATCAAAACACAACACAACAAAACAAACACAAATCAAAACAAAACAAAAACAAAAAGCAAAACAATCACAAATCAAAACAGAACAAAACAAAACAAACAAAACAAAACATAGAACAAAAACATTTGGCATCACAACAAAAAGGCATCTTTTATCTGAATTTTCTGTGTAATTAAATCATTTTAAAACTGTTGTTGTTGTTAATTTTTTTCAGAAATATGAAAATATGAAAACTGACATTATGCACAAACTATGATTTGGAATAAAAATAAATAATAATCCATTGAGTGTTAAGAAATTAACTATTATTGACAAAACATGAGGGGAAAAAAAACTGAGTGAAGATTCCATAGGAAATGCATGAGGGGCAGGGGTGTGAAGTAACGAATTACAAATACTCACGTTACAGTAATTAAGTAGTTTTTATCAGTAATTGTACTTTTTTGAGTAGTTTAAAAATTGTGTACTTTTACTTTTACTTGAGTACATTTTAAGTGGGTAATGGTACTTTTACTTGAGTATATTTTTTCAGTACTCTTTCCACCACTGATGAGGGGTAATTTGACCCCTGGAAAAAAAACTGAACATTTAAAAAAATGTATTCTTTTTGTAAACTTCTAAACTGTATAATTGGTTGCTGTCTCTTACACCATACTAGTCTCATGCCTCTTATGAAGTGATTTAACAAATCAATAGTTCAATTAATATGTGGAATGTGGAATATGTAGGATGAATGTACACCAGCTACTCTATTGCAAAAATAAACCTCTTCACAAGGTCTGATCTATTGATTGATTCCATACTGTTCATGATCTCTAACATAAGTTCTTGATGTTACATTATAGGTTCTTCAGGTCAGCCATTTGACATAGATGCTTTTAAAAGTTCTTTGTTTTGTACTAACTGAACCCTTTGTTTTTAAGAAACAACCCTTTGTTGGAACCTGTTTTATCTCCCCACATTCCAACAGCAGCAACTGCTTAAGAAACTTATGTCAGATCAGCCCTTCAAGGTTGCTCTTCGCCCTCATGCTGTCTGTCTGAATGACGGCTGACACAGCATAAGTGCGCGGGGGGGGGTTCCCCAGGTCTGTCTCACTCACATGATGTGGTCAGGCATCTCTGCATTCCTGCAATAACACTCATTCCCCCTCACCATGTGCTGCCGTCAGGGCCTGCAACTCCCCCCACACCAGCCCCAGACCGCCACTCAAACATGGATCAAAATAACCCCACCGGGAGCAGATATCACTCATCTTAGTCAGCACAGAGTCATGATCCAAATGAAGACTTCAATGACCAGACAGCTTGAAATCCTATACAACCATGAAGATTTACCCAAAAACTAGTGACTTAGAGCAAGGCAAATAACCACCCTGATAGAGAAACTGTATGTTGAAGGAAAATCTCATTGGTACACACTGCTACACTATCGACAATACACAACGCACCTCTTTAGCCCGCAAAACTTCGCTAACGTGACCAGACCTTAAAGGGATAGTTCACCCAAAAATTTAAATTCTGTCATTAATTACTCACCCTCATGTCGTTCCAAACCCGTAAGACCTTCGTTCATCTTCGAAAGACAAATTAAGATATTTTTGATGAAATCTGAGAGCTTTCAGACCCTGCATAGACAGCAATGCAATGACCACATTCAAGGCCCAGAAAGGTACCAGGAACATCGACAAAATAGTCCATTTGAAAACAAAAATAACAACTTTATTCAACAATTCTTCTCCCCCGAGTAACCGTATACCACCATTATCGAGAGTACCATGACGTATGCATTGCTGAAAGTCATTATTTTTGTTTTTTTTTGCGCACAAACAGTATTCTCGTAGCTTCATAAAATGACAGTTAAACAACTGTCACATGGACTATTTTGTCAATGTTCTTGGTACCTTTCTGGGCCTTTAGGACCCAGTAGGACCCTTGCTTTCTATAGGGTCAGAAAGCTCTTGGATTTCATCAAAAATATCTTAATTTGTGTTCCGGTGACGAACGAAGGTCTTACGGGTTTGGAATGAGGGTGAGTAATTAACGACAGAATTTTCATTTTTGGGTGAACTATCCCTTTAAGTCACCATCCTGACCTTCATGGATCCTTGATCAATCTGAAAAGTTGTACATGGAAAGCATGTGCATGTGTTGCAACTTGCTGCTGCTTTCAACAGCATTTGACCAAAGCCAGTTCACTCAGCAGCCATGTTTGCAATGCCTCTTGGCAGCTGTTTCAGGAAGGCAAGACCAAAATCTACTTGATTGGGGAAATACTGATAAATACTTTGTATAACATATGTGACCCTGGACCACAAAACCAGTCAGAAGTAGCATGGATATTTTAGGCAATATAGAAATCCTGGCCAGGATGCGTCCTGGAAAAATGGCATGTATAGTCACCCTACATTAACGGAAAGCTTGTTTATTCAGCTTTCAGATTATGTACAAATCTCAGTTTTGAAAAATTGACACTTATGACTGGTTTTGTGGTCCAGGGTCACATATTTCCAAATCAGCAACAATCTGACATGAACTGCCTCTTCTTGGTATATAGAGTGGTTTGCGTTAGCATATTGCTAAACTAACAGAACGCTACTCTGCATAAAAACACATAGTACACAAACACTTTTAAACATTTTATTTTAAAAACGCATACTGAACTGTTTTATCTTTTAGTATAGTTCTGATTTCTCAGTATTGCAGAGCATAGATTTATAATTATCATTAAAATGCTAATCTAGATAAGTTGTCCACTAGGTTTCAAAACACAGCGATTGTCTGATACCATTTCTGTGAGTGGATGTTTCCCCCATTTAATAAATTCTTTGCCTGATCTGGAATTTAGTAAAGCTGCTTGTAAAAAGTAAGGAACAGGAAGTGTTTCCAAGGACGGTTTATTGTTCTTAGCATGTGAATGATAACACACATTTTATCGCTCATAGATCTGTTCTCTGTGAGAGCTTTAGGGATTTGTCCTGCCAGAATTAGATCATTTCCATATCTGACATGCAAAATGTGTGCTTGTATGTATGGGTATGTGTAAGATACAGCCAGAGAGAGAGAGAAAGAGGGAGGAAGAGGCAAGGAAAAAGACAGAGGAGTGGAGGAAGGGAAAGGAAGAGACAAACCTTGCCATGACCCCCAGCTGAGCGGAGAGACTGCCCAGGTTTAGTGTTGTTTATGCAGCTGCCGAAAGCACCCAGAAGATCATGGCAGTGGAACAGACGTATACACCCAAATTCCACACCTTCACAAGTTACAAAAACACATCTAAAAGTGCTCGATGATGAAACAACCTTCTGCATTTGGAAAGATTCCTTTACCTTGTTCGTTTCCCACTGTAGGACTGAGGAGGTGAATTAAGATCCTCACTATATCATTTGCATTTCAAAACCTCCACCGCTGCCACTCAAACTCACAGGCCGTTACCTTTCACTGACATCTGAATTTCTTAATCACTATCGTGGTCTGCCTGAATAGTGATACACAGAATTCAGATGCTTTGTATTATACTTGAAATCTTTCCGCTACACATCGGCTCTAAAGAGTAACAGCAAGTCTGCAGTGGAGCGGAGGAAACCAAGAGCTAAAACAAACACCATTTGTCTAAGTATTATAAATTTAAGAAAATATGTCCCACATACTGAGCAGCCTCCTCCCTCCCTGCTTACTTCAAAAACAACAGGTCACTGGTAATCAATGAGACATTAGCGATAGGCATGCACTGTTTTTCTGAAGTATATCATCACAAAATAGTGACAGTTTCTAGTACAGTCTCTGAAAATTGCTTCTTGGATTTTCAAACTTAAAACCACTTGGTGACCAGACGTGACACTTCCTGGGGACACATTATGCCCAGGATTTTTAAATTGCCTAAAATAATGATCAAAGTACAGTGAGAGTGATTTGAAAGCATAGGGAGCCGTCTGCTCTGCTCTCTATCGCTCTCATGCTACTTAGATGTCATACAACGATCGATCTGCGCAGTGCAAACAGCCAAAACCGGGTTATTTTAGGCAATTTAGAAATCCTCGTAAAGTGGCACATCTAGTCACCTTATTCTACTGAAATTAAGATCACTTAATCACTTGTCATTTTCTATTTTCCTTTACTTTAAACTTCATTATATTTCTTCATTATAATCCCTTTTCTTTTTCTTTGTCAATTACACTCTATCTTTTGTTATATTACACTACCATTAAAAGGTCTCTTTTTCTCACAAAGGCTGTATGTATTTGATAAAAAAATACAGTAAAAGAAGATATATTGTGAAATATTACTACAATTTAAAAACTTTTCTATTTGAAATAACTTTAAAATTTAATTTATTCATGTGATGGTAAAGCTGAATTTTCAGCAGTCATTACTCCAGTCTTCAGTGTCACATGATCCAACTTAATACAGTCATGGCCAAAAGTTTTGCCAGTGCCATAAATTGTGTTTTGCAAAGTTTGCTGCTTCAGTATTTGTAGATTATTTTTCCACATGTTTCTATGTTATACTGAAAAACAATAAGCATATAATAAGGTTTAAAGGCTTTTATTGGCAAAAAAATATATTGAGTCAATATTCACAGTGTTGACCCTTGTTCTTCATAACCTCTGCAATTCGCTGTGGCTGGCTAGATATTAGCTTCTGGGCCAAATCCTGACTGATGGC
>NW_015639545.1:159444-169835 GCF_001515625.1 Sinocyclocheilus rhinocerous | reverse complement strand
CTGTAGCTGACTCCTCAGGAGGAGACGGTCCTGTTCTGTAGCTGACTCCTCAGGAGCTGGAGACACGATTCTGTAGCTGACTCCTCAGGAGGAGACGGTCTGACTCCTGGCACTTGCTGGACACTCTGGGACGTCCTGAAGACTTCTTCACTGCAGTCGAACTTCTCTTCTTGAAGCTCTTGATGATCCGGTAAATGGTTCTTTCAGGTGCAATATTCTTTGTAGCAATTTCCTTGCATGTGAGGCCATTTTGATGCAAAGCGATGATGGCTGCACGTGTTTCTTTGGAGGTAACCATTGCTAACAAGAACACAATGATTGGAAACGCTTCTTCCCTCCTTTTATAGCAATCAGTCTGCTCTTACAATCTAATTAGTATGATAGTGATTTCACCTGACTAGTACTCGTTCACACTTTCACATGTGCTGCTGATATGATTAGTCAATTAATGCTAGCTGGTCAAGTTGTGTCAGGATCAAAAAACTGTGAAATTTGTGTGAATTTTTGTGAAAAGTTGATTTTTTTTTGGCCAATGAAGCTTTTAGCAATTATTTAAAATGCATCTGATGACTCTACACAATAATCTAGAAACAATGTGAATGAACACCACAACAGCTTAAGCAGCAAACTTTACAAAACAAAATTTATGTCATTGCCAAAACTTTTGGCCACGACTGTATGCAAATTTGCTGCTCAAGAAACATTTCTTATTATCCACGTTGAAAACAGCTGTGCTGTTCAATATTTTTATGGAAATTGTGATACATTTTCCACAGGATTCATTTAAAGAATAGATAGTTCAAATAACATAATTTATCTGAAATAGAAATCTTTTGTAACATTATAAAAGTCACTTTTGATCAATTTAATGCATCATTATTGGTGTTTTGCACATGCACCTTTTGGTTTTGTACTGGTTTATTTGAATATTTGCATATCTGTATGCTTTAGAACATACCAAAGTAAAATATTTGCCAAACCAATAAAGTTTTCTAAAATCGCTATTGAAATTGAACATGGTAGCTGTTGCCATGTTGCACATTTGGTGAAAATGCAATTTCTCTGCTGCTAATTTCTTTTTAATACACTACGGTCTGTTACATCCAGTCCCATTGCCAATACACACACATTTCTGCATGTGAGACCTTGTAAACCACATAATAAAAATCATCATGAAGATGGAAACAGAATCCCTGTTGGAGGATAATGTAAATGCTGCTGCTAGACATTCTTGACATTATAATGCGTCCTAATTATCTAGAGTAAATTGTCTCTCAGCATTTTGGAAAGTGCTGGATGGACTGAGAGCCAATCAAGAAGTCAACAGCTTTAAATAGAAGATACTCATTGCAGCTTAACGGATGCTGAAAATGCTTGACATAGTGTCTAGCAAATGATGTCAGCGGCAAATGTTTAGCTAAGTTATCTGAGGCATTTATTTTTAGTATACTGAATATAATACAGGCTGGCTGTCAATCCTGTTAAAGATGTGCATATGTATATGATCTCAATAACAATAATAAAAGTTCTGAGCAAATAGCAGAATTGTTCAATTCAGGGGCATTTTAACCAGATCTGACACTGTGCTGGGATTTGCAGAGGGTCTGATTTATTTGTGGGTAAATATAGTCATATTTCTGGTGCTGCAGGAGGGTTATGAGAGGGGGTGTGGAGACGAGACATCCCCGTTAGCTGAGCACTATTTTCAGGATCAGGCTGTCATGTGCCCAGGGGCTCAGAGTATCTCCATACAGTTTAGCTGTTTGAAGAGTCTGACAGAGAGAGGGAGGCATGTCAGACATGGGCCCTGTCAGTTAACCTCAAAAAGACTAAAATAATGATATTCCAAAAAAAGTCCCGGACGCCAAGACCACAAATATAGCTTTAAATTAGACAACATGCCATTAGAGCGTACTCAAAACTACCTCAGCCGAGACAACAGCAGCAGGAAGCTTCAGCAAACCGATGAACAAGACGCATACCAAAAATAAGAAAAACGCATACCAAATAAGTAGCATTAAAATTGGCATCACAATCAGAATGTGGATGAAAAACAAAATATTAATTAAAAAATTGTGAGTTTGGGGTGGGAACGAAGGCGTTTGGAAAACCTGCTTGAAAAAAAAAATGTAAAAAGTAAATTATCAAAAAAATATTTTGCCATTTGAAATTACATATTTCACCTTTTAATTCTCTACCCACCTAACAAAAATGACACACAAAACAACAGATCAACTTCTCGTTCCTCTTACCAAAACACGTTCCTTTAGAGCCTCAGGATAGATGCGGGAAAGCTTCTTCCCTCAGGCCATCAGACTGCTAAACTACAACTGATGCACTACAACTGTTGCACAAATATATCATTAATATACTGTAACAATACAACGCACATATCCACATTATATACTGTATACTATGTACTGTATATGCCTACAATAAGTCAATTTCCTGTTACGTATATTATGTTTACATATTGTATTGTCGATGCTAATGTCAGTACTATCTATGCATATATGTATACCTATTTATCAGTTTATATATACAACACTGTGCATATCTGTACATATGTGTACATTGTATATATGTATATTGTATACCATTGTTAATTGTAAATTGTATTGTTCTTATATGTGCAATGTCTGGAACACGCACCTAAGCTTTTCACACATAATTTACTTGTAAATGCTGTAGTGACAATAAAAGTACGTGAGTTTAGTTGAATTGAGTTCGATATACTACAAGGACAGACAGGCAAACATGACAGACTTACCGAAAGAAGACAGGCTAGTGATTTACTGCACATACACCGCAGTAGTAATGCAAATACACTTCTTAACCCCATGCAGTAACAATGACGAAAATTCTTAACACTTCGTTACCTATTTTACAAACCACAAAGATTGTTAAGTGACGGCTAACAGATACAAACTGTTAGATGAAACCAGAACTGAGCTAGTGTTTCCATAACAGGATGAACCCCATGAAACCTCAAGAACATGTCTGGCTCATATTTCACCCTCAAGTAAGAAATAATAATTTATATTTTGCTTAAACAAAATTAAGCTTTTTTTAAGGACAAGTTGTTTTCTTTTTCCCTTTCTTAGGGCTGGTTCACACAGAAGACGTTTTTGTGTTTAAAAATGCAGGACAGTAGAATGGAAAAACAATACAAGATCTTTGGCCAAGTTTTTAAAACTTATTTGAACTCAAGCACCACGTTTTTAGAATGGCGTGTCATGCGCGAGACCATCAAACACATCAATCTAGCGCATATTTGCATAGAAAAACAATGGAAAAGCAGTGCAGTGGAATACAAAAACACGTTCTGCGTGAATGTTCTGTTTCGATAACTTTAATAAAAGTACAACTTAAAGCCAAGCAAAAATACAAGTATGTATGCATAATTCTATTTGTGTTTTTGCTGTAAAAAATAATTGCCTTACAACATTACAGTAATGAGAAAATGGGGGGCAAATGTGTTTTGCATTGTAAAATAAAATTGTCAACTACTATTTCAACATAATACTTAATTTTACTTACTTTTTCCTTTTAATTTATTGGGTGAAATGTGACCTGGACATGTTTTTGTGAGATTCACTCATCAAAATGCTCAACACTTAAATAAAATATGGTTTTAGCCTGAAAATACCATTGTGTGTACTGTATATGCTTTCAAATGCAACACACCAATAAGTCATCCTCTTTTGAACTCGGAATCATTAGAGGGGAGACATTTAAAAGTGTCCATAAAGGTTTCATGAAACCAAGAGTCAGTTGCGACACTGTGCAAGATGAGAGGACAGTGAGGAGTCGAGGGAGTAGAGCTGAAAAACATATAATGTTGAAAAGATGAAAAGTACTGAGGGAATGTGAGGAATGAGCTGGGTTTTGTCAGTCACTCACTCCAAACTCAAGCGAGAGCGGCACCCCTCCTCTTTTCTCTCCATCCAACAGTCCCTTGGCCATTGACTCTCTTCTTTCACTCCTTCCTCAGCCCCTCTTCTAAAGAGCTAAAACTCTCTCTTTTCTGCTTTTGGATCTTGCTCAGAAACACACACACACACACACACACACACACACACACACACACACTCACTGATTCGTTTGACTTCAAAGTAGCACCACATCGACCTCTCTCTCCCCACAAATCACTTTTCTTTTCTATCCGTACTCTCCACCCTTTTATTCTCTCTCCCCTTATTCTCTCGAGTCCCACAGCCCAGCAGCTGTAGAGTTACAAAGTGAGATGGTGAAGGAGGGAGCGATTTAAAGAGATTGCTGAAAGACAGCGCCGCTTCGAAATAAAAGACTTCACGGGTAAACAAATCTCCATACCGTCAACCGTTTTCAGCCTCTAAGCTTAATTAGTCTTTTCTCTCCATCTCATCACCCGTCTATCTTTCCGTCACCCTCACCTACAGACATTCCTGCACTGTTAGTCACTCTCTTTCTCTCAAAGAGAGCAAAAAGCCCAACACGGCTCTGCTTTAGTGTCCTGCTGGGAAAGATCAGGTGGGGATGATGGGAAGACTTCCCCTGCGTAGCGTCTCATGCATGGAGTGTTTAACCTCCTCATGCTGGCACAGTCGAGGATAAAACAGACATTTGTGCACCAGCAGAGAGCCGCCTGGTCGGCACCAGAGATAAGCACTATATGAGAGATAGACATGTTAGGGTGAGTTTCCCATTGAGATTGGCGTTATTTAAGTCAAATCTGGTCAAACACCTAAATAAATTCACTGATTCTAGCTCCAGGTAAAGATGGCCTCACGTTTCTCTTGCTTGTGCTAAAGAACAATAAAAAATAAATAAATAAATAAAAAAAACTGCCAAAATTAATGGTCAGAAAAATACAAAAATATTGGCACAATATATATATAATATATATAGTAAGTATTTATATATAATAAATATAATTAATATTCATATAAATATACACTACTGTTCAAATTTTAGGGTCAGTTAGATTTTTGTTTTTTAAAGAAATTAATACTTTTATTCAGGTAAGATGCATTTAATTGATCAACAGTGACAGGAAAGACATTTATAGTGTAATTATTTTTTTCTATTTCAAATAAATGTTTTTAATTTAAACTTACTATTCATCAACATCTTGAAAAAATGCATGATTTTTTCCACAAATATATTAAGCAGCACAACTGTTTTCAACATTAATAACAATAAGAAATGTTTCAGCATATTAGAATGATTATTGAAGGATCCTGTGACACTGAAGACTGACGTAATGGCTGTTGAAAATTAAGCTTTGCCATCACAGGAATACATTTCATTTTAAAATATTAAAATAGAAAATAGTTATTTTAAATTGCAATACTTTTTTTCACAATATTACTATTTGACTGTATTTTTGATCAAATAAATGCAGTCTTGGTGAGCACAAGAGCCTAAAAAAATCTTTCCAGCCCTGTATTTTTTTGTAGTGGTATATATTCAATCCCCAACAGACGACATGTTAAATCTAATGAGCAAGTTCAAGAGGACATGAACATTGAAGACCTCCTTACAGATCCACTTAAGTGAAGCCAAATTAACAACAAGAAGCCCCTTTTATGCCTTCTAAACAAAATTATTTTGGTGACATTACAGTACTATCGCGTTCCTGTAGGTAAAACATGGAAGCACAAACATCATCATGAAACTGATTCCCAGGAAATGTGCATAATGAAATAATGCGTAGCGCGAAAGGTGTAAAAACAAAGTAAAAGTGTCTACCCAATGCATAAACCTAATATTACATTGCTGTTCCAGCTCCAAAGTCTGTTTGAAAATGCAGAAACAGAAATACTGCATCTGTTTCTAGCAGAGTTGACATACCAGTATTATCACCACAAAACTTTCCAAACATTTCTCGAGCCAAAACCTACATTGTAAGAAAAGATAAAACAATAGCATTAGCCTAACCATTAAACATCAACAATTACCTTTGTTAAAAGAGCAGGGTAATTAAGTATGATGATAGAAGCAGTTCTGAGTGGAGCCATGTGAAAAGCACAGCTTTCATCAGGTATATAACTGACACCACTTTCCTACCACTGATCCGTGGTAGGATCCGTGATCCGCAGGCTCCTTCACACACACAGTTTCTCAGGCTCAGACTGCATGAATGTGCCTTCACCGGACACATTGAAGCATGCGCAGCCACACTGAGTACAGCACTGGAATTTCTGTCTCCTAGACGGACGGTCACCACAGCAGGGTGGGCTTTAGATAAGAGCTGAATAGAGAAAACAGGTATCCACTGCCACAGGGGCCTCTGTGATAACCTGATGGGACCTTAGATGGAGCAGAGGTCCTGAAAGAAAAGCGTTTGGCTTTCAGCAATGGCTAAAGTTTCATCTTTGTCAATGGCTGATTTCACAATGGATAAAAAGTGGGCCGATACTGCTGATAAGATGTGTATCTTAAAGAGACAGTACTACAAATAAACACGAGAAATACTGTGCCCTCAAAAAAGCAGTACACTTAAGCCACACCTTACTATATCTTTGCATTATATAATAAAATATCAAACCAACATTCATTTTTAATAAAAGACAACACAAACACATTTAATGGGGGGTACGACGTAATTATTTACGTCGTAAATAATTTTCAATATGAAGAAAAAATAAATGTATTTGGACACTTTCAGAAAGACAACTGTGGTTATTCTGCTTAAACACTTGTGTGAACTTGAGGGGAACTGACTTCATGCATCCACTTTCATACTATTTTGTCATTCAATAAAATGGCTTAGAAAAGTGAAGATAGTTTAAAAAAACCACAACATGCCACAAGTTTTGATATTTTGTATCTAATGCAATGACATTCCTATGTTTTCAAGTGTGACTTAAAGGGACAGTTCACCAAAAAATTTAATTTGTCATCATATTCTCAACCTCATGTCATTCCAAATATTCCAAGACTTTAGGATATTTTTAAACTAGGATATTCATAATTAAACCAGAGAAGTATCTCCATTGAAAGTCCAGGTAACAAAAACTTAAATGGTCCAAAAAGAAAAAAAGTCTTGTGAAGAGTTATGATCACTATATATGATAAACAGATTTACTGTAGGCTTTTATTTACATCTAAACAAAGATTTATAACCTTTTAGGATCTTTTATGTCACAGTTACCTGGACTTTCAATGAATAAAAAGAAACTGCTCAGATTTGCAAAAAAAAAAAAAATCTTAATTTATGTTTTGAGGATTAACCAAGATTTTATGGGTTTGGAATGACTTAAGATTTTTAAGTGCCAAGGTTTACACTCGAGAGAAAAATGTAATTGATGGAGCAGCAGGATCTAAACACTTTCCAAAATAAGGTTTTAAAAAAGAGAGAAAAGGGAAGAGAGAAACTGTTCTCTTCAAAGAAACGTTACACAATTGAGTCAAAGTCTCTGCACTGCAACCTATGACCTTACAACCCCCCAGGGTCACGACACAGAGAGGAGACGGCAACCACTCGCTAGCCTTGTTCCCAGAGAGAGAGAGAGAGAGAGAGAGAGAGAGGAAGGAAAAATAGGGATGAAAGAGGGAGGGGTGGCTGCCAGTTACCAGTTTAGTAGCAGTCTCTGAGTTTAATAGAAAGGGGTGTTGACTGATTAATATTTATGAATTTGGGAACAGTTGTGTTTTTGTGTGGGACTCTGCTTTTCTCACGCAAGGTGGGACGGCCAGGGGGAGGAATGCATTACCGCTCTGAAGACCAGGAGAAGAAAGAGGAAGACAGAGCGCTGAAAGAGAGATGCTGGACAAAAGAGCGAGAGGGAGAGAGGGTCTCCTCTGCCTTTCCGTCAAATGAAATAAAGAAGGGGGCGACAAAAGAAAAGAAGTTGGTCCCTGAGAGGGGGTGATATCAGATTTCTCAGACGTTTGAGTGTTGAGAGGGCTTAACATGATCCAAACTCTCGCCCTAGTGACATTAAAAGTCAGCACTGGCTACAATCATTCAGACCATTAGTCACCTCCTCTAAATGGTGACAGATATTAAATATAGGCAAACATGCCATACTGGATAGTTGTCAGACTCTGTTCCATGTTTCGTGTGTGTCCTGCTCCCCATGTGCCTTCCCATGCCCTTATTTGGTTTGTTTCCTGTTCCTGTCCTAATTTAAGTTGATTCCTTCCCAGGTGTTTTCCAGGTTTAATTTCCATTGCTCCCAGGTGTGTCTCGTCATCCCCTCCTCCTGTGTGTGTATATAAAGTGTTCCCAGTCCCTAGTGCTCTGTCGGATGTTAAAGGTCTTCGTGTGAACGTCTTCCTGTGTTCGTCTCCCTTGGTTCAGAAATAAAGTCCTTTCAACATATTCTCCAGCGTCTCCTCGTTCCTCTCGTGTGTGTGCACCCCGTGACAATAGTCATCTTGATTTGCAGGTCATTAATTATAAGAAAACAAAGGCTAACAATAGGATGAGTATGGAAACTAATTTCTTTGACAACTCACTCCTTGTCCAGATAAATTTGTGAGGCACACCCACACACACACAATCATGGGAAGACTTATTTTTAAGCTTGCATTAATAATTATATATATAATTATATAATTATTAACTTCATGTTTATTCAAATATTAATATTCCATAAAAGTTTAATGCAGTAAGGATCTGTTAAGCTATTTATTATGTAATAACGTTTATGATTAATGAACATTAGTATAAAGTGTGACTGCTCTAATCCCCAGAAACCTACAAAAACAAACTTTTAAATACTAAAACTAGGCAAGCTAGTTATAGCTGCTAATAAGGTTGTTTATGCAGTTTTATGGCTATTATGTAATTACGATGATAATCTGATTTAATATTGTTAAATATTATTAGTATTATAATAAGTTATAGTCAGTATTTTTTATTATTTATATACAATTAATAATAATATATAATATTATTTGTATATTTATTTTTTACTTGTATTTTTATACATTAAGTTTTTATTTTAAGCTTTTTATGTACTGTACGTTTTTTCAGTAATTGTAATACAACATAAACTTATTTCAGTTAGTTGCCAAGGCAGCATTTGTAATTTTTTAATTTTTATGTTTTTTTTAATCTAATATTCATATTTTATTTCATCTTTCTTTCAATTACCATAAAAAATATTTAATAGTTTTACTTAAAGCTGCAGTCTGTAAGTTTTGCCTCTTTGTTGCCATCTCTATTTAAAACCTGCAATTGCAGTTATTTTCGGAATTATCATCTTTATGTGGGTTGTGCATTGGCATGACTCCTCAGCGCGGATGAATCTAATGTTTTGAGTTAAGTGTGACTGTCGAAGTCAACACACCGGTGTGGATACTGTATTTAGGAATCACAGATTCTACGTCTTGGAAGTATGGCCCAAATAAGAATGTTCCCTGGAAAATTTCATCTGAACAACTGTCTGCCATGTTTGTTCTTACCAACTGAGAAAAAAAAAACATTACAAAACATTGCGCTACCAATGATGATTAAATCTAACGATCGCGTAGCTTATATCACATTAAACCATGCAAATGACCCCACCACACACTCGAACACAATCATGCACACATATATCTGCACTCATACAGTATACATACATGCCTACAATTTTATATATAAATAAATATAGACTGTAAGCATTGAAATAAATGATAAAATCTGAAGACTATTTAATATTTCTGTTCAATAAAACCATTCAAGTGTAAATTATATCATAATTTTAATAAAACACAAAATAAGGCAGAACCTATATATAGGCCCATAGGCAGAATGGTGCATGACATCCACTGTAGTGGACAGATATATTTTCTGTCACAAAAAGAAAATGTACAAGAAAAATATTGTTAAAATCTGGATGAATCTATTTCTGACATCCTATTTAACTGAAAAATATTTTTTGTACCTGTCTGGTTTTCTGAGAATAAAAGTATTTAACACTTATTCCCGAGGTACATGGTGCATCCCCTTTTCCTGCCACCACTTTGAATATATTATGCAATATCTCAAAACAAAAAAATAGATAAAAAGACAACAATTAAATGGAATCATAGACAACACTTTGGGGGTTCGCCAGTTGGTGGTTGGGACATGATGCTACATTTTAAATGGTTCAAAATGGCTTCCAAATATCTGTCCACTCTAGTGACCACGATGCATCAGAGGGTTATTATTATTGTTATACTTTGTTCTCAAAATGTTAATGTTAACCATATATGTCCACTGTAGTGGACACCATGCATCAAAGGTATAAAAAGTGAATCAATAGAACTAAATGTGTGGTCTTAAGGATTTTAAAATATTTGCTATGTGAAAATGATTTGAATACACATAAGAACATTCAACAACAACAAGCTATGTCATGACGGAACAGACATGTGAAGTGTAACAAACAAAGCGTAAGAGTGTGTGTCTATGGGCCAGGGGTGTGTGG
>NW_015639545.1:117419-159434 GCF_001515625.1 Sinocyclocheilus rhinocerous | reverse complement strand
TCTAACGATCGCTTAGCTCATATCACATCAAACCATGCAAATTATTATTATTGTTATACTTTGTTCTCAAAATGTTAATGTTAACAACATCAGCATTGCGTGACTATGTGTATTTAATGTGTATTAGCGTTACCTGTAGACTACTAGTGACTACGGGTGAATCTCCAGTTGTCACTGATGATTGTCGTATTGACCTTTCTGGATTACAATCCACCATCAAAATGATACATTTAATTATTCCAGCTGCTGTGAGAAAAGGCTATTAATAAGCCACCACCTGCAGCATCCGCACATACGATATTGCTTACTAGCCGGGACTCTTTCTTTATGTTTACAGACGTGACGTAATGACGTAAAGACAAACTGCGCATGCTTGTATTTCCCGCGAAAACCTACCAGTACCAGTCTAATTAAAAAACATTATTACAAGCTTACCATTGTGAATTGGGCTAAGGTAAGAAGATAGTTTTGAACATTGGCTGGTTATGTACTCGCCCAAAATTGATTTTGGATCATTTTTAACCAAAAAACGTTACGGACTGCAGCTTTAACAACAACAACATTGGTCATAGCTCATCTAACGCAAAGAATTCTGTCATGATTTATAATTTGTAAAACAATAAAAAAAAACAATATTGTATAATGACTTAAATAACCCCCCAAGTGAGATGTGCTGTGACCAAATAACTGCACCAATGAATCATATTTATAGTAAATCAGTCAGACTGATTTTGTTAACTGCATCATCTAATTCATTGGAAATATTTGTGTGAATAATGACCTAAGGTTCAGTCTGTTTCTCACACAAATATACTGTATGGCTTCAAAACACTTGGAATATAGCATACTAGGCATAATGACTACTTTGGTGATTTTGATGATACATTCATGGTATCATTTTAAATTTGACAGCGCTGTGCATTGTTTTTGAAAAAAGCGGCCAGGACATTCTTCAATTAACCTTTTGTGTTCACCAGAAGAGAAAAAGTCTTACCGGTTTGGAACATGAGTAAATGATGACAAAATTGGCACTTTTGGGTTATAAGTTAAAAAAAAACTGAAGAGGGCTAATTCTTCTCTTCCTTTGTTCTTTCTCTCTCGGTGCAGCCTGGGGCCTTGTGGCCTGGCTTGTCTTGTTAATGGCCCTGAATGACGCAGTAATGGGATGTAAATACCATTGTACTTTTTAACATACCACCAAAGCACACTCATTCAAAAGTAGCCTCTCCCTATCTATTCAGTATTTCTGTCCCCTCCCCATAGGCGACTCAAGGAGGAGAGTGAAAGAGTGAAACTTTTCTATAGGAGATGGTGGCACAGCTGAAGAGTGACTCGGAGGTCTGAGGAGGGTCACTGGTTTCTGTGACGTAAGAGGACTAAGATGAGGATCTCTTGTTTAGGAATGCTGGGTTTGGAGGGGTAATGAGGGCTGAAGGGTTTTAGGCCAATTGGTGACACCACAGACAGCAGCTATTTCAGACGCAGTTATATACCCGTAAAGCCATTACCCACAACTCCACTGTCATTAGGAGATTAGAGACTCTGCCATAACCCTGACAGGTATTTAACATAAAATTACACACATTAGAAGGAAACAGAGAAAACGCTAAGAATACAGTGACACAATTAAGATGCAGCTAAATGGGTCATGTTTAGACCAAAATAAGCAGCCATACCAGTCTTGCATGTTCTCTGAGCATCTTTAGCACACATGAGAACACTAGTCTATATTCCAGCCAATTAGTGCAGTTTCTGCTCTAATCCTAATCTAATCCTCTGGAAAGCCGCCCATTGACATGCTTTTCAAATCCTCTAAAATTCTAGAAAGTAACAGAGCCAAGACAGCATCAAAATAGAAATGCTTCAAGTAAAATTCACGGACAGACGAGATGTACAGTGGAGGCTATGCACAAATGTTTTTGGAAATTTTAAAACAAAGAGAGACAAGTTAAATGTAATTATGACACAAATATAATTAATATAGTGAAATGTTATTACAAATTTAAATAACTATTTTTCCTTTGAATATATTTAAAATTACATTTATTCCTGTGATGGCAAAGCTGAACAAGGCTGCATTTATTTGGTCAAAAAATACAGTAAAAAAATTTGAATTTAAGATAACTGTTTTCTATTGTAATATATTTTAAATATCAGTGTTGATATTATCAGTAAAACAATTTAGCTGCTTAATATATATGTGGAAATATTTTTATTTTGTGCAAAGTAAAAGAGAGACAACCCCAATGCTAAGAAATTAATTCAAATTTTTTTGCTACAACTTTTCACTTTCATTGCTATGTTCAATAACATTTCTAATGAACAATAATATAACCATTTAGAAAAGATGACCTCTGCTGTGACTTATCTTCATCTGACCTTCTGCACTCATTAAAGGACATGAAGGGTTTATGATGGGCATCATTTGCTAGTCTTGGGGACAGGAAGTGTCTGGCCACGCATGTGAGACGGATGCCACACCGACAGTTCTCAGGGTATGAAGGAAGGATGCCATCAACATGGGGCAGAAGAAGAGAATTTGAGGATGGAGTGACATGACGGAGGAAGGACATCCAAGATGGAGTGATAGGGAGGAGTAATAGAGATATAGATGGATATGGGCAATGAAAGGAATAAAGGAAGAGGGTCAGTCTCCTGCTGGGGGCATCCTAGCTGATGGTCCCCACCATGGTTTTATCTGTCCTTTCTTCCTTTGTTTCAGCCTCTTCCTCCCTTAATTCCCTTTATCTCTGCGTCTTTCTTTCTCACTGATGACTCCTTCTCCCTCCCCCTTTCTCCTAAAGCAGAGAGCCCTGTTCTATCCAGGAGAGAGAGATAAACTCCTGGAGACTTCATCAGATGCTCTTTGAGGTGTTTGCTAAAGCATACACATGTGGCTTTAGCAACGTGAATAATTCTCTTCCATTGATTGAGATGTGATTATATCTTAAAAGGACAGAGAAAAAAGAGCTCTGTTTCAGACGGTTGCATCAGGCAGCTAGTGCACCTACCTAGCGCTGTCACAAAGCCATGACAGGAAAACTGATGAACAAGAAGAGTGGTAAAAACAGGGGGGGGGAAACACACATACAAACTTAGACCTGATGTACTCTCTCAAATCAGTTATATACAGACACACAGTAGCTGTAACAGTTTTGATATTCATTAGTTTGAGTGATTTAACAGCTGCAACATTTGAGAAGAGAGTAGGTAAAGAAAAAACATCAATAAAGGCCGAAAAAAAGATATATATATATTTTTATTGCATTGCTATGCAGTTGCTAGTGTTCTAGATGACTGCAAATCAAGAGCACATCCACTATTCTCTATGATATTTAGGTCTGTAAAAGTCGATGGGATTTTTTCAACCGATTTATCATTTAGTATTTCATCTCTACTGCTTCCAGATGCACCTACTCTGGTGGACACTGAGGAAATCTTTCAAGTGAATTAGAAAGTGAAGACAATGTGAAGTGATGTGCTCATTCAAGCATCTGCTAAAAACATATACGGTCAGCTAATCCTGATAGATTCACCTGAACTGAGCGGTGGGCCAAGAACAAAGAGAGAGAGAAAAGAGAAAGGACTACAAATGATCTTCCTCACAAATAACATGGTTAAAGACTTCAAAAGTGCATTTAGCAACAAAGATAGGAACAGAAGGAAATCCAGTGAGTTGCGTCTGATCATGTGACCTAAACTTTTCTATACATGTCAGTGATTCTCTAAAGCAATCTCTGCTGTTTCCCTTCACCTCTCTCTCTGTCTTTAGCCCAAAATCATCTCTCATGCAACAGAGCATTCGGCCTCAGAGCCTGAGATGATAATATATTCCAGCCACAAAGCCATCTGAACAATGCTGCCTAAAGAAAAGACTCTTGCTGCCTTCCTGAGCAGTGCCCAGCCTCAGCCCCGTGTTTTGCTTCTTTAAATGACAAAGTAAATCCTCCTGGCAACCCCCTCCGAGGGGCCCCCACCCCCCATCCTTACCCCCCGAGCTCCTAAGCAGAACAACAAAAGGGCCCATTTGCACATTGTGAAGGTATAATGCAGTTATTAGTGTGGAGAACTCTAGAGGGTCAGAGGAGGGGAACCACCCTTCTGCCCCAGGACAATGCAGGATAGTGGACAGAGCCAGGGGGCTTGGGTGCTGGTCTCCACTTTCTTCTGACTTTCATGGAATCGCTGTCTGAATTACGGCTTTATAATTGTATCAGCTCAAAATGAAAACTCTTTGGCTTTTGGAAAGTAAATTCACAAATAGAAACTGTAACAAAACTGACTGTCTCTGGAATTATGAGAATGTTGTCTAGTAAAAAATACATTGAAACGAGATAGAAAAAAAATACATTATCTAAAGAGACAGATGTGCTGTAGATTATTTTGAATATTTGCAAAAATATTCCTAAGTAGGTATACAATCAGTTTTGAATATTGACTTTCTTTTAGGATATACGCTAACATTAAAAAGTTTTAGATCATTATGATTTTTTAAAAGAAATTATTACTTTTATTTAGCAAGAAAAAAATTAAGTTGATAAAAAAAAGTCTCAGTAAAAAAATGTACAATGTTACAAAAGATTTCTAATTCAAATAATTACTGTTCTTCTGAACTTTCTGTTCATCAAAGAATCCTGAATCATTTGTCACAGCTTCCACAAAAATATTATGCAGCAAAACTGTTTTCAAAAATGATAAGTTTCTTGAGCAGTAATTCAGCAGATGTGACACTGAAGACTGGAGTAATGATGCTAGAAATTCAGCCTTGTGTCACAGAAATAAATTACATTTTAAAAAATATTAAAATATAAAACAGTTATCTTAAATTATAATACCATTTCACAATATTACACAATATGAAATCCAGCCTCGATGAGCATAAGAGCTTTAAAAAAATTTTTTAAATCTTACCAAGCCCAAACTATTAAATGGTAGTGTGGCCATGCATGCTAAAATATTGAAATGGTTTATATTTATTTCACTATTTATGTATGCTCAAGATACACTGCAAATGCAATGTTGTTATGCACATTTTTGACCGTGTCTGTATGTGGTTTGAGTAATCTGATCTCAAACGTTCTGGACTCCTTTTACACCTGTATCAGTGTTGTACTCTTGTGATTAGTTTGTCCAAGGCAGATGTTAATAGTTGTAAACAGGGCCAACATGACAGCAACTAGCTCTTTTGAGTATACTCAATTTCCCATGGCTCTGGTCAAATTGAAGATACTGTGCATGTCTTGAGACATCATCAGTCTTCATAACTATGGGCTAAAAGACAGGTCAAACCTCCATCCTCTGCCCTGAAGCCCATCCTGTCATTAACCCCCTCTTTATCCTTCTTTCTGAGGGCTGAGACATCACTTGTGCTTTGATCCACGTCTCTGATCTATTTCTATTTCACATTCGGTTAAGGTTCTTGTGACCTGAGAGGAGGTGCCAGGCGATAAAGACTAAAGGCAGATCATGCAGCACCTCATCAGTCTGACGCAGGGTCAGGTAACGTGAAAGAAACCTCAGATGCACATGGGGAACTCGTCACCCGCTGCTCTCTGCTCACAACATGGCAAACAAATGTGCAACTCAAGATCCACCACCTTTTCAATACAACAGTTACTCTGAAAGATAGTCTCGGCAACAAAGAAGGGAGTGGGACTTTTTTTGCGGTAGTCTGTAGAATATTGTGAATTCCAGAGAAAAATACAGCTTATATGTCATCTATAAGGTATGCAAATAACAAAGCAAGCGCTCGTAAAACATTTAGTGTGTGGAATAAATCCACTGCACTCATCTAAACTGAGTAATGCTTTTCAGCATTTGCAGAAAAAAAAACATTTCTGTGGTGGTACTGCCTCTCCAATATGGATTTACAGAAAAAGCAATTATAACTCAAAGTATTTTCAAGTATGTTCAAGTAAAGTTATTGAAGAAACAACCTATTTTTTAACCTTGTGACAGAAAATCTGAATATAATTTAAGTTCTTCTGACTGCTTTGCAATAGGAATCTCGCTGCTAGGCTCAAACATGGTGATAGAAAGGCCTCGTGAGCCCTTGACGAGATTCACACATGCCAGACGGAGCGTCTACAGGTCTGAGGCGTTCTACTTGGGCCAGGTCATATGAAGAGAGGTCTAGTGTCTGTTTACTGCAACAGAGCAGATGTACAATCTCCAGTCTCCTATCTATCCTGGAATCCTTGGAATGCACTACGCATCTACAGGCATAGCACTATCAGGACAGGGGTTAAAACTCGGTTTATTGATAAAACAGACTCTCTCTCTATCTCTTTCCTCCTCCACCATTCTTTTCTCTTTCTGCTTTCATCTAAGATATTCTCAAGAACGGACTGGGATTGTCCATTGGGACTTTTCCTATAGTGGGTCAGATGAGCTGTGGGCTGGTTCTCAATTTAAAGGGATAGTTGATCCCAAAAATGAAAACATTTACTCTCCCTCATGTCATTCCAAATCTGTATGACTATGTTGTTTCTGTGGAACAAAAAAGAAGATATTTTGAGAAATGTTCAATCACGAGACAACTGAGGTGACGGATGCATATGAATTTGTGCGAAGTGATTCTATGACTTTATGGAAAAAATTTAAACATGAAGGTACAGCCCTAAACCCAACCACCAATGGGATGTAAGCAGATTGCACAAAATAGTGCAAATGAGATTGTATGAATTTATACGAATATACTAAAAATGTAAAACAGCTATGAATTGCCTTTTTGTTGTTGTTGTTAAAATGTAATTCAATAGTAACCAAAACTCTTAGGATTATATATACTAGATATATATATACAGCAAGCAATATTTTGTATTACATGCATATAGTGCTACATATAGTGGAGGATAATCTGCTTTGGGTTGTGATGGGCTGGCATTGCTACTTGGCTGCTTTTTACTCATCCCTGAGGTACATAAGCTGTCAGAAGTGTGGAGTAGAAACAGGGCAAGAGACTGAAGTGCTGAGAGTAAGAATGGATTTTAAAACTTCTAGTCACGGCAGTCAAAGTTTTTTTCCCAAACAGGCCAAATGTGAGGCAAACACCTCCTGAAGCAGCACTAGAGCAGTAATCTTCTAATCTGGTTTGCAGAGTTCATCTCAATTTTAAGTGTCATACGAACACAAAAAGGATGACAAAAATGTAAAAATAAGCCCTGATTGCTGTTGGTATTTAGGGGTAGATTAGTCGTCATGGATATTTAGTTAGCTGCTCTGCACTTCCAGTATAATCTGGGAGCAGCAGCAAATGAGAGGGGTTAAAACTGGAACATCAGCAAACTGAAAGAGACAGTGGCAGGCGAGAATCATTCCATTAGAGAACAACAACAAATCTTCAATGGTCGTCATGGAAACTGGAGACCTCTCATACGTGTTTTGGAGTTCAGAACATGGGAAAACTATAAGGAAACCACATGTGATCACAAACACACACACACACATGCAGATACACGGCAAAAAAAAACAAAAGTTGCACAAGCCACAGGAGCTAAACAAAGCAGTGGCACACTGTGTTATGCATGACTTCTAAAAATAAAGGTTCTTTGCAAAGAAAAAAAAAGTTCAGTTAAAGAATTATCTTGTTATTGGCTGTACAGGGTTTTCTGAGATGACTAAATTATGGATCTTTGGAGATGGAAAAAGCTGATGTTACATCAGCTATCAAATGCATGCACATGTAGGCCTATCTAATGGACTTCCACCGCAACTTCTGGATGCAGAGCAATATATAGAAATTGTGAGAAAATTAAGCACAAAATTAAATACTGAGTAAGTATAATACAACAGGTGAAAGCAATATTGATCGATCCACCTTTATGCGATTTAAAACTTCTGGAACTCATTACAAAAATATTATGTTTCAATATAATACTACAATGGTATGCTTAATATAGTTAATAATATATAGAATAAAAGTACTATAATTGGTTGCGATTGACAGATAATAGAAATAAGACAGAAAGAGTTTACTACGACCACAGTTTTCTACGGGAGTCTACACGGAAGCTCGAGTAGCACTGAGATTTCTGCACGGGGGCTATGCAGGCTAGACTTCAAAAATCGAAAACAAATTTTTTTTCTTTAATCTGTGTTAGGCGTTCTAGAACTTCGAGACTTTAGCCAAAGAACTAGACTCCTCTACAGCCCTACAGCTTTGGCGCCATCTTACTATTTTACCTGTGGGAATAAGCGGAAGCAAAGCAATGTCGGTACCTAATTTCGCGCACATGAAGCTCTCAGCTTCCTGCAGCGATAAAAAAAAAAGTCTTGCCTTGCTTCTGTTCTGGTCATTTTATTTCCCTCTGCCTTCCTATTCCGTTTAGCTGATGTTTAGCTGTGTCCGCCATTGTTGACATGAAAAATCGCGAATATTCGCACGGTCCAAACTCATGAAAAACACTCATCTATCGTTCGCCCAGCTTCCAGCTTCCCATATATGGAGTGATTCCTATAAACACAAAATTATTGACAGAAAGACAATCTGTCAATGGCTAACAAATAATCTAACAGCAGCCAATTTCATTTTACTTTACAGAATAAAAATAAAAGTATTTTTTATTTAGTTTTGCAGAGAACTCAGTTATCTCATGTCAGTGCTTTTGTACCGCGTAGTTCTAGGAACTAGCCAGCAGGGTGGTTCCTAGAGAACAATTTCTCCCTCGAGCCGTTTTCCTGGTTGCATTCGCACAGGAAGCAGGAACTTTGAAGCGGCATCTTTATTCGCGGCATTTACAAACATCAACAACCGGTGAATGGAGAACGCCATGATCGGAGCTGATTTGTTGTGTGTTTTGGGTTTCGTGATAATGGAGATGGAATGTAAATGCACAATTTACACAACTGAAAGAGCAAAAAGTTGGGCTAAGTGATTAACTCTCCTATATGGCAACTTGCAGTGTTACATATCGAGGCTGAGAAAAGAACACAACACTGCAGACAATAGGTAAATGCCGTTATCGATGTTTTCCATGTTCATGAAGTATTTTTACATGGCTTTTTAAAAATGCCGGTTAGCTGGTGTTTCGTATGCGTTTGGCCAATCAGCGTACATCACTGGTAGTTCCTATAGAACTGTTTTAGACCCTACTCTGAAGTAGGAGCTAATTTAGTTCCTCCAAACGGAGTTCCTAGAGCTAAAACCGTTCCTAGTTCCTGCAGTGCGAACACGCCAAAAAGCGGTACTTCCGCCAATAGTTCTAGGAACTATGAAAGGTTCCATCGGTGCGAAAGCCCATAATTTCTGTAGGGGCGCACGGGGCACAAAGTAACGCGGGGTTAGTTGTAACACACATGGTTTGAATATTTCCACACATGCTAGCATAACAAAATTTACATTATTTATTAGTTACCAAATCAACATTATATAGAAAAAAAGTGTGCCAAAATTCAAATTTTTTTTGAAGATATCAATGAACATTTATTTTACCATAGTAAAATTTAAATTCTGGCTTAAGTAAAATTTTCATCTCTGTTTTTATTAATCATTTAAAATGAGACAAATTTGCTATTATTTTAATCTTCAATCTGTTATTTATCAGTTTAGATAGTTTTTTTAAAGGGGCCCTATTATGCTTTTTCACTTTTTCAACTTTAGCATTTTGGCTCGTTTATGTGGGCCGTCCCAAGCATGGTTGCAATGTGTTCATTGTCAAACTCCAAAATCAGATTATTTTTATTTCTTAAAAAACGCCAATATTTTATTTGAAAAAAATAATTATTTTATTTTATTAACAAAATATTTTAGTTTGTCTTGTATATATTTTTTAATTCGATCAGAAAACATTTTAAGCTGTTATATGGTCATGTTACAACGTGCCCCTCAGATGTTACAATGTAACATCAACGTGCCCTAACATGAACTGGGCACTTTGTCACATTTCACTTCCATTTTTTGAGGGTAAATAAAGAAAAACGTATACACTGTATTCATGAAAAATTATGCAGTTGCTTTGTTTTACAGTTGTTGATTTTATTTGACAATTTTATTTGCTGTCTTGTGTCAGTAGTAGCACAACAAAAAGAGCAAATAAAATGGTTGTGGTTACAAGTAATGAAAATAAATGAAATTGAATTGTTACCATTGTTGTGATTCACGTGTTGAATGTTTAAGTCTGTGTGTGACTTTAGAATATTACCACACACTATTGAAGGACTTTATTAACCCAATTAAAATCATCTCAAGATATTTATGCTAAAATAAATTTGAATAAGTTCTTTAATAAACACACAATAAATGCACTAATGCTTTAATTAGAAGATAGGTTACCTTCTAAAAATAATCTATTTATTACTTTTCTTTTCTTGAAATCAAGTAACTCTGACTTCATAATGCATTACTGCATTAACAGAAATGAATATTTTAAGTAAGTGTCACTCAAAACAGTAAGTAAATTGTTTTATTTGCCTTGAAAGTAGCTGTAACTTAATAAAACCTAGTAAGTATAACAACTAAGTAAAGATAACTAACTAAATCTAAGTAAGGTAAACTATTGGATTTTACAGTGTGTGGATAAAAAAAATTATATTCTGAACCCCATGTGGATTTACACAACCTGAGAAAATCAAAAAGTGTTACTTTGTGCCCCGCTCTCCCCTAGTATCTTTCATGGAGTAGGATGATTTTCTGCATACCTTTTAATAAAAATCACTCAAAAATGGCATCCAACTGTAAAACATTTTGGCACTAACTGGAAACTTTATTTTATTTGTAAGTAGGCATGAAATTAACATTCTATTTTTTTAAATGCATGTAATAGATCCTATTGTGAAATTATTTTTATTAAAGTGCATTTTTATTTAATTTTGACCTCCCAATCTTGTGGTCCATGAACCCCATTTTTGAGTACAATGCTCACATCTCAAAATCCAATCAACAACATATAGCCAAGTCTCCATCCTACATTTTTCCTTTTTTTGATAATCTGTTACACTTAGATGCATTTCACAATACAGAAGATATGTCGCTTTAGTTTCATCGCAACTTTAAGGCATTTTCTCTGATACATTATAGTTACACAGTTCATCCTATTTGCATGTAATGGACAGTAGCCTTACATCTACTTACACTATCCTAAACAAACCCCCATGACAGCCATAGAGAAAAGTGTGGAGTGCTCAGAGATGAGGAGTTAGAACAGAAGAAAGAGTAAAACAGAGAGAATCTGAAAATAAATAAAACATGAACATGAACAGAAAGGGTACCTGTCCAGAATATAGATGTCTTTCCCCTGCCTTTTTACCTGTCAGGAGGACTAAAAAGCTTATCGAGGTTATAAGCCCCCTCGTCCTCTGGGGTCTGGCCCTCCCTGATCCACTATCCTGTGATATAAACCATTCGCTCATCCATCCACATCACTCAGCCTATCTTCTACCTTTCCTATGACATCCCTTCTTCTTCATTCATCCGAAAGGTCAGGTGTCTGACCAGTGAACAAAGTGGATGTGGATGTTTGGAATGAAAGGAATAACAAGGTCATAGCGTGTACCAGGACCAAAAGGCTTTTAAATTACAATCTAATTCCATAAATGGAATTGAGCAAGATGCAGAACTGAACTGCAATGTGAATTTGAATGTAGGAGGTAAAATGAAAATGAGATAGATAGATAGATAGATAGATAGATAGATTTTGAAAATTTGAAAGTGTGGTAGTATTTGACCCCATTTCTGTGCAGCTTGAAGGGTTGTGCACTGGTATTTGGATCTGTCACAATCAGCAAAGAGGACGCACACACACACACACACACACACACACACACACACAGTAGAACACAGCCAGAGGGTCGTAGCAGCACTCCAGCTCTCCTGGGGCTAATTACTATAAGCATGACTTCAGCCTCAGGGGAATATTTAGCTCAAAGAATGCTCTATATAAACACACAAAACTATCTATCGCTCTCACACACACATTTGCATGCAATATTCAAACTCTACAGTTCTTTCAAATCCACATACATGCACAACTCAGCAGCAGCCATCACAACAGCATCGCCCAAGCCGCTTAAGCTGTATGAAACAGCATCCATGTGGACTGTAATGAATGCAGTAGAGAATGAATCAACCCTATGCTCACCAGCTCACCCCACAGGCCTCATCCCTTTATCCTGCGTGTAGCTGCTGTCTTTTGTCTGGAAGTGTTAATATCCCTGACTGTGTAGCGCTAACCTCAGTAGTCCAGCTGTGAGGGGATCAATACCGTACCCCAGTTCTGCTCTAGGTTATGTAAACGCCTCTTGAAATTTAGAGTAAAAACACCAGGCTCCATCCCTGAGCTCCACTAAATGTTTTTCTTTTTTCTTAAAAGCCAACTATCTGACAAGGTGAGGTGGCATCCAAAAGTCTGGGTCGACTCTGCTGTGATCAGTTGGGAACATTGATTTTATGTCAAGCTAAGAGCCAAACCTGCCAGGCACAGTTGGACTGGCTGCCTCCTTCAAGTTGAACTCTCCTAGCTGCCCGCTTGGCTGTTTGTTTAAAGAGGCTGATCGATAGAGACACCCCTTAGTATCACCGCAACACAAACTGTGCCAGATCAACCACATACCTCTTTCACAAGAGCCACACATCTCCTCACAGTGAGTTACAGGGTGATCTCATTAGTATTCACATACTGTAGATATATGCATGTAATGTTTACACATACATTTTTGTATGTTTGGATAGAGAAAATTTCAAGATCAGATAACTTTAAAAATGTCTAAAATACATATTGAAACAACTTTAATTTCACCAACAAATCCTGTCTTGAAGTATGACCAAGTGTTAAGAAGTCAAGTCCAATTGCACTTCTCAATACACATAGTTTCTAAGCAGCTCTATAAAGTAATAATGTTATGTCTATAATGCCTTATTGCTTTAACACGTTTTAGGGCTTGGCAATATGATTATATATAATAATGATATAAGTATTTATCTACCTAGATTGTATTAATAGTGTTTCCAGCAGATAAAACGTTCACAGGATTTTATTTATGTATTTTCCTGGTGTTGAAATGTAATGTATATGTAATTTGCATGTAAAATTACATGTAATTACATGCATTTACATGTAATTTACATATAAATGTCATGAATCCAATTCTTGGCCAAATGTCACTTCTTTGGTAAGGACCACTGCCATTTATATTTTACTTTACAGAGTAAAAAAGAAAGAAAGAAAGAAAGAAAGTCAGGAACAATCCAACTGCAGAGCATACAAATATTGGAACTCTATAAAATATTGGAATATTGGAAGTATTTTTAAAATATTTAATAAAATATTTTTATATATTTTGATGGGGCTAATAAAAAAAGTCATCTACTCTTTTTATTTTTAGATAATTATATTATATTATATAATAATGTATTATATATTTTATGAAATATATTTTCATTTACTCTTTTTATGACTGAATACAGTATTTATAATTATAATGTAATCCATTCTAAAACCAAAAAAGCTGTGTAGTAAATAAATGTGATGACAATAATATATTTATTTTACATAATTTATAGTAAATTATTATCAAAGAAAGCATGCAATGAATTCAAAATGCCATAAACCTATCAATTTAAAGGTGTTTATACAAAGGATATATGCTTCAGATATTGTAAATACTGTATGGCTTTTGTATGTTTCAGTTTCTATGCAAAGGTTATGTGTAAAAAATGTTTTAAAGTTTTATTACATTTAAAAATGTTTAATGTGACATGATGACAGCCTCACTATTATACAAAAAAAAAATTACAAGTTAGTATAAATCCTTAAAGGCTACACTGTAAAAAAAAACTGTTAAATCTACGGTAAAATACCGGCAGCTGTGGTTGCCAGAACTTTACCGTGAAAAATACAGTAGCAACATTTTGGGTTTTACAGAACTGTTTAAATTTACAGTGAAAACCCGCATTTCATTAACTGATACAATGTTAACATGAAAACCTTTGAGTTAACTCATTTTATTTGCAGAAAACAACCGCACTTAAATTGGCATTTGTTTATAAACTAATATTTATAATGTTTAAGTAATGTGAACATATCGGTATTGAGAATTACTTTGCTTAAGTCCATGAAGAAAAACCTACTGATTTATGCAGTCATTAAAAGCATCAACTCAACTCAAATCTCTTACAGATAACAGCAACACACGTTTATGTGTAATTGAAATTATCAAAGAGATTCACACTGCATCAGTAACTACACAGATACTGCCTTTAAATAAAGCAACAAGCAGTATAATATCAATGCTTCTCTGTCCGTCCTTGACTTAAACACAGGCTCTACTCTCCAGCACAATGGTAACCCACAAAACACAACAGGAAGTTGACTGTTATGTTTTACAGTATTTTGCGGGGGGGTTTTTTCTTGATTTTACGGTGAAATACCGGCAGCTGTGGTTGCCAGTAATCTACTGTTTTTTACAGTTTGCATCCGTAAATTAAATTACCAGTATATTTCTGTTAAAAATACATTTCACAGTGTGTTTTTTTCATCTCACACATTTAACCCCTTTAATCCCACAGCAAAATCCTCCGTTTTAAAGAGCACTTATATGTGTCCACACTACAGAGTGTCGAAGATACACTGAAGCAGTGATGAAGTTAATGAGATAATTAAGTGACTAATTAAATGAGGATTGAGCATTAGTGATGAAAACCTGTTAACGAGCAGAATCACTGAAGGAAATAGAAACAAGAGCAGAGAAACACAACTTACAGCCAAAGCCAAAGATGAAATCAACTGAAAATAAAACACATTAAATGTATCAAGATCTCAGCAGAGGAAGATTAAACAACTCCACTAACAGCATCACCAGCTTCACTTATTACTAACCAGTGTGACTTTATTTCTGTCATATGTGTACAAAAGCTCTTATTGAGATTTTAGGTGTTGTACTTTCATTTGAAGTCACCATAATGTCGATCGGTGCTTGCTTTAGTTGGGCTCTTGAACCTTGACTTTTTAAAAATAGTTTTTTTTTATTGCTTTAATTAGCTGTGTTTTTTTAACACAGTTTTTATAACAGGGAAAGCCAAAAAAAATCTATGATCAGATAAAACTGGTGTTCGTGATGTCAAGACCATCATGAACTAGTGTGATTCACTGATGCATGCTGGGAGTTTTGTACTGGCACCCAGCATACATTGCGGCATGATTTTTTTTTATTATTAATAGTCACCATTGTTGAGATTCAAGTGCTGATTCTTGATCTCTGTGTGTGTCTTAACGGTGCTGTAGCTCTAAAGGTTTTATAATTAAAATGTTATTAAATTACTTCACAATAGTTTGTCAACTTATCTTGAAGAGTCATATTAGTAATAAACAATTAATTAACCCATACAGATAGACACTAATTGAGCATAGAAAATCAGGGCATGAGATGACGATTACATCATCTTTAATAGTTATCAAAACCACTTCATTACAATTTCTCACGGCTTTTCTTTTCATAATAAATGTGCTTTACAAACACAGTTACATCAGCAGAGAAAAACTAACATTAAAGTGTCATGGGTCAAGAGCCCAACTAAAGCAACCACTGATCGCCAAAATGGTGAGGTCAAACAAACATTTTCAATACAATATAAACCTCTGTTAATTCCCAAAGAATTTTTGTAGATATATGACAGAAATAAAGTCAAACTGGTTAGTAATGAGTGAAGCTGGTAATGCTGTTTGTGAAGTTGTTTAATGCTCCTCTGCTGTTTTATTTCGGTTAATTAATTTAATCTAAGGCTGTGACTGGAAGTCAGTTGTAGTTTTGTTTCTTGTTCTTTCCTTCAGTGATCGTGCTTGTTAAAGGGGTCATATGATGCTGCTAAAAAGAACAGTATTTGGTGTATTTGGTGTAATGAAATGTGTTTAAGGTTCAAAAAACACATTATTTTCCACATACTGTACATTATTGTTTCTCCTCTATGCCCCGCCTTTCTGAAACGCGTCAATTTTTACAAAGCTCATCGGTCTGAAAAAGCGAGGTGTGCTCTGATTGGCCAGCTATCCAGTGCATTGTGATTGGACTCCACAACATGGCAATCGGCGGCGGCAGCAACAATAAAGTTACGCCTTCTTTCTTTGCGTTAACATTTGGGCGGCGTTATGCAAATTTCCCACATAGTGATGTAGATATGTGGGGGCGTGTTAGAACGAGCCGTTTTAGGTAGGCGTGGCTGACTCTTAACTTTTATAAAGAATATCTCTTTGGATTTGAGACTTTAGTCTTTGCAACTTTACAGATCTTCTTTATGCACCAAGAGCTTGTAACACTCCAAAGAGAAAGGAAAATTTGAAATCGCATCATATGACCCCTTTAACAGCAGCTGTTCATCAGTGTCTGAATTCACTCATTTGTTTTCAGTCACTCTGTCTAGTGGACTATAAAGTGAACTAATGTAGGAACTAGTAAATGAGGGTGTAGGCTGTGATTTCAGACACAGTCTCTGTGTGTCGAATCTGAGGCTACTTTCTCGAAAACAAAGGTTAGATCTATTACAGTTATTCACCGAATATTGTAAGGAAACTTACTGTTCATTATTTAACAGGTTTTTACTGTGGCATTTTTACAGTCTTTTACCGTTAAAATCACTTTTTTTACAGTGTACACATCACAACTTTTTACAGAGTATGTAGGAATACATTTGAATACTAGGAATACAGACATTTTCTATCTGCGTAAAAGCATGGAGAAAGACAGCAGCACACACAATGCGATTTAAGATATAATTGAGATACGTTCTTCTCTACAACCCCCTCCACAGCTGAAAAATATTTGGAGCAGCTGTTTCCTTCAGACCTTTGATTCAACTTGGCTTCTGCAGCTGTCAGGGTTCAAGGGATGATATTTACCCTTATAGTAGCACAGGCACTTCATTGTTTCATCACATGTTCTTCTGCAATGCAAGAGTCTCGCCAGAAACCCGGTCGAGTGAAATGAATTTAAAAGTCCAGGTGCTTCAATAAGACAGCATCAAGCAGTAACACACAGCACATTTAGGCCACACTTTTCTTCCCGAAGAAGTCATAAACAGAGAAAGGTCCCCTCCTGCTAAAGTGCAGCACATATTGAGAGCCTGTGCTCCCAGCCGTCCAATGGGTCGCTCTGTTTATTAATCCTGTGTTAGAATGCCACTTTCAAACAGCACAGAGCTCCCAGAGGTGCCCTGGCCTTGCTTTTTTTCTGACATGTGATAAACACAAGATGGCCGTCCCCACCCCAGTTGGTTTACATAAGACTGTTAAAATATCCCTCCGCCTCTTGCCCTCTACACCGGCAGCACGTACCCTTCCCAGCACAACTCCACCAGCCAGAAACAGCCTGCCCGCTCATTTGCCAGCAGACCGTACGCATAGCGTATTTGTGCTGCATAAATCATCCTTTCATCGCACAGTTTCTCCTGGCGGCCATGTTTTGTTCCAGGTTTGTGGAGGTAGCATACCTCTGCCCTGTACTGTAGCAGCTCTGTAAACCATTGACAGATCCAGTCCAGCTGGCTGGGTGAGCAGCCCTCTCCTAGTCCACTCCAGGCAGGCTGATGGGCCCTAGCCCTCCCCTACCACCTCCGCTGACCAAAAACAGCCTCTTTTTTATTAATCTCCTTGTTCTCAGAGTCAGTGAAATTAAAACCTCTGTGGAAGAAGAAATCAGGACATGTAGCAAATGAAAGTAGCAACACATGGCTTATGATGAAGACCACCCTTGTGAAAAAAGAAGTGCGCTTAAGTGTATTGAATGTGCACTTGTAGTGTACTTTTTAATTCTTAAAAGTGTTTTTGAAAACTCCCCTTGCAGATAATATAACATAAATGAAATAAAAGTCTACTGAAGTACTTATGTTGGAAGTATACATTTGACTCATTTGTGTTGACTAACCTAAAGCAAATTATAATTTTAATTGTAGTGTGTTATTTGACATTTATTTGAAATGTATTTAATTATAAATACATGAAATTAAGTATATTTTAGTTTACCATAAAAATATTGGCAGTACATTTGCAGTACACAATAAAAGTAATTATGAAAAGTTCTACTTGTATAAAAAAAAAGCATTTTAAGTTCTTTTTTTTATATATGAATTTAAACTTTTAAAATGTTTCACTTAATTGTTAGTAATATGCAAAAAATAAATATGTTAGTCAATTGTTTATTTACGCTACTAGTCACATGCTGAAAATTTAGCTTTGATCACAGGAATAAATTACATTTTTACATTTTACAACAATTACATTTTAAAATATATTTAAATATAAAGCAGTTATTTTAAATAGTAAAATATATTTCACAATATTACTGTTTTTGCTGTATTTTGGATCAAATAAATGCAGGCTTGGTGAGACTTCTTTAAAAAACATTTAAAAACGTACTTTTCAAATACTTCTGACTGGTAGTGTATTTAACTATTATTCGTTAGAAAATTTGTACCCAGAAGTTTTTCCCTTTAAAAAAAAAAAAAAACTGTCCACCCAGCTAAAATAGCTAAACACCAACTTGACCACACGAAGACCAGCCTAAGCCAGCTAAGACTAGCAAAACTTGTTAGGCTGGCTTAGGTTCGGTTTATTTTTTTTTGGCATATAATTTTGACAAAACTTCCCCCAAAAAGCTTCTAATTTGGAAAAAAAACAAAAATTATAATAATAATTTTATTATTTGCATCTTTATTTTTTATTTATAAAAAATTATAAATAAACAAAATGACATTTTTAAAAATAAAAAATACAAAAAGATTTATTTTAAGGGTTGGGGTTTGGGTTAGTCTATATAGTTTAATTATCATGAGCTTCGCATAATAACACGTCTATAGCAGTCTATGGTATGTCCTCATTCAGATAGCTAAGCAACATTTGTGTGTGTTTTCAGCCTGCAAAACTTTCCTTTCTATCTAGCCTTTGATGAGCCTATGATTCTCTAAATTGTTTCCCCTAAAATGTAGATTGCCAGACGACTGTGTTTAGATTAACGGTATAGTGTGTTTATACGCCGAGTACATCTTCCACTGTAGAAAAAAGAGAAAATCTTGCTTTGATATGCACCGAGTACATCTTCCACTGTAGAAAAAAAAGAGAAAATCTTGCTCTGAATCAAGGGATTACAGAACAGACGCCTGCACTCTGACAGCTGGCCACTTGAGTTTTACAAATGACAGACAAACTCCATCAGTGGAAACTTGCAGAAGTATGTCGACCAGAACTGGGGGGGGGGGACTTTGCATGGGGTCAGAAGGAACACACTAAGAAAAAGCAGAAGGAAAGAGTGAAAGATAAGACGAAACTAACTTGTCAACTCACAAAACATACATAAACATGTCAAAAAGGGAGTTTACGAGTAAATTGTTCTGTGAACGTTTGTTAATCTAATGAATAATTGATTTGTTAAATCAAATGAAAAATGGTGTTTCTGATTGGTCCAGACGCTACACCTTTCAGCTTTTGATTTCATAAAGAGACCTTTTTCTTGTCTCAAGTGTACTACAAGTGGTGACTAAATACATTTTTTCATACAGAGATAGTATGTTATAAGGGCATTTTGGTTCATATTCACGGTGTCCCAAAATAGCACAGTTGAGTACTCTTAGTTGATCTTAAGAAGTACTAAAAAATCATTTTTAGTATATTAAGTACAAAATTTGTGCGCGAAAATAGAGCACTTAAATTAAATTATCGAAGTGTACTTTTTTTTAACCTGGGATTACATTCAATTTGCATAGTATATTCTTTTAAAGTACATTATTTCCATAATAAGTACATTTTAAAAGTATGCTAAAGTGTACTTTTTTTTCACAAGGGTAATTCCACAGCAGGGACACAATAAAAACATTTCCTATAAGACTCAACTTGTATACTGAGAAATAACTGGATAAACTGGAAAAATCTAGTACTAAATCTACTAACAGAGGCATTGTTTGAAATAAATTGGGGGTAATCTGCATAAATATGTTTGCGTAGATATTTAACTGTAATTTGTAAAAAACGGTGCCCAGAAGTTGTGCCCATTTTGCACCGTGGACGTCATGTTTCTCTGGAGAGGCCGCATTAACCCCTTCCACATTACACTGGGCCCCATTAGCCGAAATGAATAAGCCTCCTGTCATTTATGATTCAGCGCCTGCAGCCTGTCCCCAGGCAATGCTCAAGAGTCCAGCGTAACCTGCATTTCCTGTGGCTCTCACTCTCTTTCTGCCTGTCTCTGCCTCGCTTTCTCTCTCTTGTGACTATCTTCATTCATTCCTTCGGCAGACACCATCCCTTCATCTGCTGCCTGCACCTCTCCCAGTGCATGAGAACCACTGTCATAGGCAGACTTGCCTGGGGCTTTTTAAATATGTATGTGAATCATGATACTCTCTCTTGCCATTAGCTATGGAAATATAACGCAAACAAAGGACATTTATATTGAGCTGAATGCTGATGAATGCTGTGGCATCCTGCAGGTCCAGACCGACATAATCAGGGTATAAAACAGGGTTGTATTTCCTCTCTAATACAAGCACGCTATTCATTTAGACAAGAGCTAACATTTCTTCAAACATGAAAGTGTTGAGTAGTGGGTTAATATACAGGCACCACCCAGTGCAGATATATGACTATACTCCATCTGGGTATATGACTCTGTAAGCAGGAAAATCTCCACTGAAGACTTCCAGAGAGCCTTACCAACTGACACGGTAGCTAAATGACCACAGTGATATACACTTGGCCCGGGACGATGCGGCTCAAAGCCCTCACTGACCATCCTTAAGCGTTTTATTTGCCTTGCATGTGTATGCAGTGTTGAGTTATGTGCCACAGTCCTCAGTAAGTTAACGTTGGTGCCAGACTACGGGAAACCGAGGGCTTGACCAAATCAAAACAGACTCATCCGCAAATTTACGGACCTGCTACTGAAAGAGCTGAATGGCCGGGGAAGGATTTTCTGCTTGTGCCATTCAATTGTGCTTTTTCTTTTATTTCTCTTTTGCTGTAATTAATATTATTTGAGGAAAAAGGGAGGAATACGAAAGACTAAAACTATGGCATAGGTGCAGAAAAGTTATATTATTTAGTAGTAATATTTAGAAAAACGTGCATGAAGAATGTGTATGATAAAAACATCTCTGGGACAGTAAATCCAGCATGGTGTAATGAGATTTCCTCGTGTACAGAACGTCCTAAATCATGAGGCTTTGATGGGATGAGCATCAATAGATCCATGGAACAAACTGTAAAAGAAACTGCACATAATCTGGAAAACATGTTCTCCAAAATATAAGTGATTAAAACATAGCACCAATGGGAGGAGATGTTCTTGGAAAACTAACAATGCATTTCCAGAATTTCCTGGAAACTTACAGTTAGTTCCCAGCAGGGTCATATCAGAGACGTTTCACTTTTAATCATGTAGTTTGTAGTTTTTGTCTCAAGGGTCGGGTGAATATTGGTGGGTGTGTCTGTCTGAGCGACTCCTTTGGGAAATCAGCCTCTCTGAAACCATCACTGATTATTAGTAAAAAAATATAATATAGTTTGCTTCACTGACCTATTTGAAAGAAACAACATAATTATTTTGTAAGACGTGATTTCGCAAGGTTTTTGCTTCAAATGTCAAGTCATCATTATTTTTATAGTGCTTCATACAATAGAGATTGTTTCAAAGTAGTAAAAGTAGTACTAAACTGAAAAGTAACAGAATAAAAGATGCAAACTTCAAAACTGATGCAAATCCAAATTCTGCTGTAAAGCAGCTGTAGCAAGACAATGAATAATCCTTATTCAGCTCAAGTCACTTCAGTATTGGTTCAATTCAGTTCAATAACTGTGACGTTCATTATGAAACAAATGTGAGTTCAGTTTATCATAATATATTTGTATGTTTAGATACAGGTATGTTTATAAAGCATTTGTGGTTAAGAAGTACATAAATTTGTATTTTTCTTAGACAATGTCTGATCGTTTCGCTATATAAGACACTTATTCCTCGGCTGGGATCGTGTAGAGCCCTTTGAAGCTGCACAGAAACTGCAATTTGGACCTTCAACCCATTGGCTCCCATTCATGTCCACTATATGGAGAAAAATCCTGGAATGTTTTCCTCAAAAAAATTAATTTCTTTTCAACTAAAGGAAGACATGAACCTCTTGGATGACATGGGGGTGAGTAAATTATCAGGATTTTTTTTCATTCTGGAAGTAAACTAATCCTTTAACACACTAAAACAAAAAACACAAGCTTTATTATATACACTGTATTTTTATGCTCACCTCAGACGTCACTCGTCAAAATGTAGAGACATGCAGAGCTCTAACTGGGCTGATAAAACACAGAAAGAACAATAAATATTGACACGCAAAAAGCAGTGGATTGATTTTTTTGTCAGGATAATTAAAGGTCAAATTCAATTAGCCCCCAAAATAAGTATGATCCACAGGTTAATAAAGACACTACTCAAAGCACAGCCAAATAGAATTGGAAAGTTTAGAGTTTCAATGAAGTTCACGTCATGTCAAAGAATTTTCAGCAAAATACAACAGGTGGTGTAGTTTATTCCACTACATGCCACCCATATTCCCTTCATTACCACCCTCTACTTTCTCTCTTCAATAGATGAAGTGTAAAATGAGGAGCTGAGCAGTGCAAGAGCTAATAAGGTCCAGTGGGAAACCACAAACATTAATGAAGCCTACTAAAAACTCATATGAACTTCTCCAACTGGTCTAATCATCTCTACTAAACCATTTCTTTTTGACATCTCTCAATCCACCCATACCAACATATCATACCATTTCTTAGAATCTTTTCCTATTGCTAATATAGACTGTTTCACATAGTCTGCCTTAATGTTGTTCCTACTTTTATTGGTCCTACTAAGGTACGTTAAAAAACCAAAAGTATGTACATAATAAAACACTCTTGCAGAGTAGCATTACATTTTCAACCGTATTCTGTTCTCAAATTCAGACAGGAACAAGAATCATGAATTATAAAATTGCTGTATTTTATCACTTAAACAACATCAGAACAACTTACTGGATGTATTTTTCAACCCTATAGCAACAATAATCTAATAAGCCAGAGAAGTATACTCTTAAGAAACTGTCAGTCAAAGCTTTAAGTTGCATGTCTCTCGAAAGATGAAGTGAGTGTACATGCTCAGCGATCAAACGTGGGCTGCTGTAGAGCTACGGTGAGCACCAGAATAAGCGTGCCATAGCGCTCATTTCTGAGGCAGCAGCTTTGGGCTCTGTGTGATTGATGTTGAGGTCCATAGAGCAGATCATCTCCCTCAGCCCTCACATTTACATACCGAGTAACCAGGCATACAGCTATAAAGCTCAGATCTATTTTTAAAACACACTCCAGCAGAGAGAAGAAGATTTTTTATTTATGATTAAGAATAAGTTATTTAATAAGCCAATAGCTCTGGCTATCGCTGGTCTCTGACAGTTAGTAATTAATTGGTTTATAATTGTAACAAGTTGTGAATATCCCCATTTTTGGCATCACTGAAACTGTGTTTGGTTTATCAATTATTTATTTTCTTCTTTAAATCTGGACCTTAATAAATTTCACAGAATTTTCCAGACAGATTGCATGTAGTTTTTCCCTTAATCTCACCCTTAAATGGACACACTCTTCATGTGCATTTAATTCTCTGCATTCTTTGCCCTTAAGTAGCCCAAATTGTTTAGCTGATGCTCCGCACCTGCAATGCGTGAGAATAATTCAAATGAAAATTATCAAAATATTTACCCGCTTTCTAGCAGGGCTGAAAAGTAGGTGTGGGGCCTGTCATTAGGTGTGCACATTTTTCAGTAGATTAACATTTAAATAGTAAATGTGACCTTTTCAAAACATCTTTAAAATAATACTACAACAAAAATATGCAGATATTAAGAAAATAGATCTGGAAAAACTTATGTACTCACAGGATTTTTTTTTTTTTTTTTAGTTTAGCTTTTCCCACATGGATTTGGCACTTATTTAGTAATGTGACTGCCAAACTTTGAAATATAAATTAATGTACACATATTTTAATGTTTAATGGCGACAATATTCATTATTACCATTTGAAAGTTTTTTTTTTTTTTAACACAAGCTGTATTTGAATCTAGAAACCCCAGTATTAGTCACGTGCATGCCCAGTGAATTACTACACTTTCAGAAACCAGCCTATGGATTTTTTTTCTCCGCCCTATATAGAAGGAAAGTTTCTGATAGCTGAAACCCTCCGCAATTACATCCAATGACCAATCAAAAGCAAGACGCAAAGGAAAACAAACCCTGTGATTGGTCTAAGCCGCTACTAGTTTCAAGGCGCCCCGCATAGAGGGGCAGTGAATCTGAATGAGGGGTGCGTAGAAACCGACGGCACATTATTGTATGTGCGCCTCACTTGCGCTCAAACCTTCAGTCAGTGAGAAGCGCGTCTGCCGAGCGCACACAAGACAAAGCGAGGAAAGCGCACTCTACTCAAGTTTTCCAGCAGCGACACGACTCTCTGAAATGCAGCTCTAAAGTCATTGGATACACAGACTTGATTTGGAGAGCCAGGCGGAAAACTTTAAATAACAGTCGGAAGATTCTCTAACAAACCTTGAAGAAGGGAAAAAAACGATGCGCTCGTTGTGGATTTAGTTTGGATGTATTTTCGGACTTGGTGACTTCTTGTCAGGGTTTTCTTCCCAGATCCACTCATTTGCCTAACATGCTTGCTTTTAGACCACGAGTGTCGTGACAGGAGCTCAAACGAGGAGTTTTTGATCGTTTAAACGCAAACGAACTGGTCACACAGAAACTTTTTCTCGGAGCAGCTTCAGCCTAATTTCTTTCGCACCGAATCACCCAAATAACAGCTCTCCTCAAAATGCAACACTGTTGCGGGATTACTCGATACTTTCTTCTGTTCCTCACCCTGGCCCTGCAGTCGTCCAGCGGCCAGTATCACGGAGAAAAGGGCATCTCCATTCCCGAGCACGGTTTCTGCCAGCCCATATCGATACCTCTCTGTACGGACATCGCCTACAATCAGACCATTATGCCCAACCTTTTGGGTCACACCAATCAGGAGGACGCCGGGCTGGAGGTGCACCAGTTCTACCCCCTAGTGAAAGTGCAGTGCTCCATGGACCTCAAGTTCTTCCTCTGCTCCATGTACGCGCCGGTTTGCACGGTGCTGGAGCAAGCCATCCCGCCGTGTCGCTCCCTGTGCGAGCGCGCGAGACAGGGCTGCGAGGCCCTCATGAACAAGTTTGGCTTCCAGTGGCCCGAACGCCTGCGCTGCGAGAACTTCCCGGTGCACGGCGCGGGGGAGATCTGCGTGGGTCAGAACACCTCGGACGCGGGAAGCCCGACCTCAAACCCGACGCCCTACGTCCCAGAACTGGTCACATTACAGCCGAGCATGGTCAGACCCAGCCAGCAATTCACATGTCCGCTGCAGCTCAAAGTGCCCACTTATCTCAAGTACCACTTCATGGGGGAAAAAGACTGCGGGGCGCCGTGTGAGCCCACTAGACCCAACGGGCTGATGTATTTTAGAGAGGAAGAGGTCAAATTTGGCCGGCTCTGGGTTGGAATTTGGTCTATTTTGTGCTGCGTTAGTACACTGTTCACCGTTCTCACGTACTTAGTGGACATGAGGCGGTTTCGTTACCCGGAGAGGCCCATCATCTTCCTCTCTGGGTGTTACTTCATGGTGGCTGTTGCCTACGCAGCTGGCTTTTTCCTTGAAGACAAAGTCGTTTGCATTGACAAGTTCAACGATGATGGTTATAAGACCGTCGCGCAGGGCACGAAAAAAGAGGGCTGCACTATCCTCTTCATGATCCTCTATTTCTTCGGCATGGCAAGTTCAATCTGGTGGGTCATTCTGTCCCTCACATGGTTCCTCTCAGCGGGAATGAAGTGGGGTCATGAAGCCATTGAGGCCAACTCTCAGTATTTCCACCTTGCCGCTTGGGCTGTTCCAGCGGTTAAGACCATCACCATCCTCGCCATGGGCCAAGTGGATGGCGACATTCTCACCGGGGTGTGCTACGTTGGCATCTACAACGTGGACTCTCTGCGTGGCTTCGTCTTGGCGCCCCTCTTCGTCTACCTCTTCATCGGCACCTCGTTCCTCCTGGCCGGCTTCGTGTCGCTTTTCCGCATCAGAACCATCATGAAGCACGACGGCACCAAGACGGAGAAGCTGGAGAAGCTGATGGTGCGCATCGGCGTGTTCAGCGTGCTCTACACGGTTCCCGCTACCATCGTGATCGCGTGCTACTTCTACGAGCAGGCTTTCCGCGAGCAGTGGGAGAAGACCTGGCACATGCAAACGTGTAAGCGATTCGCCGTCCCTTGCCCAGTCAACAACTTCGCCCCCATGTCTCCAGACTTCACCGTATTCATGATAAAGTATCTGATGACCATGATCGTGGGAATCACCTCTGGATTTTGGATATGGTCTGGGAAAACTCTGCAGTCTTGGCGCAGGTTTTATAAAAGGCTCAGCAATAGCAACCAAGGCGAGACGACGGTATGAAAAAAGAGCGAGTCGTCCTGATAGTTTCGGTCAAACTTTGACCATGCAACTTTTCTCTGAGATAAATGTCTCGAGCGGAGAACTGTTACGCGACTTGTTGAGTGAGTTTTGTGGACACTACTAGACGTTTCCACAGTGGAGACGGACCATCATGGACAGTGTTATCAGCCTGAGTCTGTTTAACCATCGGTTTTTCTCATATATTTGTATGTGAAAAAGACCATGTTTCTGTGCAACACGATATCATTTGCCGATGTGATCTCTGTAGACAGTACTGAATGATTTGCGCAACGCTCACGGTTCTGTACCTGAAAATATTGGACGTAATTTGCCTTATACACATGTACCAACCCTTGTTTTAACTGGGGACTTGTATGACTTTCGCAGCCCTCCGTCGACAATCATGCATACATTGGCACACATGGACCGTCAAATACGCATTAGGATTGGGATACTTATATGCATGTGTACAGCTGTGAATTTATGCAAGCTCCCTTTAAACGATGTAACGTGTAAATAATCACCTTTTCTGAAAGAATATATGTATTTATGAAAATAATCTTGCTGTTTTTTACTTGATTTTTAAAATTTGGTAAGAGACCTTTGTATCTGTACAGTTTCGCTGAATAAAATGATTAGATTTTTAACCGACTCATTTTACTTTACAGATGGCATTACACAGTTCTTGTTTGCTACCAATTATTTTTAATATCTTGAAAACAAAGACATAAAGTATAGGCCTACACCACACAGTGATCTGTTAAACATTTAGCTTTTTTTTTTTTTTTTTTAAGAAAACCATATCAGAAAGTGCTCAATGACTATTTAAACTGAAATAGTCAAAATTATTTTTAATGTTATTATAAACAAGACAAAGTCAACCTCAGTAAATTATACCAAATAAAATTGTGCGTTCAGGTGTGTGTTGTGGTGATGTTTATTGTATTTATAGTAAACGACTAAAGAGTATTTGTGTTTATTTGGGAAACTCCTGCAGCTTTACTGATGAAGCGTAAGGCCGGGGCTTTGGCGCCACCTACAGGTGACTGTTATGTTGAGAACACTAGATTACAAGCGGAGTTGACGTGAATGAACTGTAAAACCAAATTTCAAGATTGAAAAATACGTTTAATTTTATTTTTAAGCATACGTTTAGTTCATAATCACATGTTGTAGGCTACATAATTTATCTCCTGTACAACTGGAGAGCTTTAATATATTTAAAAGCATTGCTTTGTAACAACATTAAAAGTACATTATAAATGTGCATGCTGCAAAGCAATCATCAAAATAGTATATTGCATTACATTATTATATTATATTGTGAACAGAATGCATATTTAATTTCATGAATCATATTCTGTAACAATAATTATGTCGCAAACTTGAATGTCTACAGAACAAGCTGTGAACAGTTTGTAAAATAAACACAAGGCAAAACTTGAAGATGTATAATAAAGAACAACAGCAGATCAGTACAGAAGATGATATAAAATGCATGGCATATTATGCCAAAAGTGACTGAAATAAAGTGTAAACAGGATACTCATTACTGAGGTAGTATCCTTAAGTTATTTTAATTTTTACAGAAATTGTTACTGCATTAATACTAATAATACTCACTATCATAATACATTTTGAGAGCAGAAAATAAACCATTTTCATTTAATATAATCATGAATTTTTAATTATTTCAATTTGGGCAAAAAAATGACTTAAAGGGATAGTTCACCCAAAAATGAAAATTCTGTCATTAATTACTCACCCTTCATGTCGTTCGTCCAAACTTGTAAGACCTTCGTTCATCTTCGGAACACAAATGAAGATATTTTTGATGAAATGTGAGAGCTCTCAGACCCTGCATAGATAGCAACGCAACTGTAATGTTCCCAGGTCCAGAAATGTAGTGAGGACCTCGGTAAAACAGTCCATGTGATATCAGTGGCTCAACTTCAGTTTTGCGAAGCTACGAGAACACTTTTTGAGCACAAAGAAAACAACAATAACATAATTTTTTCAACAATTCTTCTCCCCCGAGT
This sequence comes from Sinocyclocheilus rhinocerous, assembly GCF_001515625.1. Classification (NCBI taxonomy): domain Eukaryota; kingdom Metazoa; phylum Chordata; class Actinopteri; order Cypriniformes; family Cyprinidae; genus Sinocyclocheilus; species Sinocyclocheilus rhinocerous. The sequence continues at coordinate 130,917 of NW_015639545.1, read as the reverse complement.
TACGTCTTCCGCCATTTTAGAGAGTATCACAATGCATACGCATGCTTTCCCCTAAGTGTAAACAACGCTGATTACGTTCATGCACGCGCTTTCTTCGAAGATGAACGAAGGTCTTACGGGTTGGGAACGACATGAGGGTGAGTAATTAATGACAGAATTTTCATTTTTGGGTGAACTAACCCTTTAAGGATCACATTGGATGGCGTTTTTTATGACAATAGGAGGTTTAATCATCATTACAATACTCTACACAGGCTAGGTTGAGAAAAAGCAAGAGCTAAGCTCAGGGGGTGTGGGCAGGTTACCGTTAAGTATCCTAACATTTTGTCCTCATCAGCCTATTAAGCCCTGCAGGTGGCCAGACTAGGGTTCTGTTCAACGTCAAAAAGTATGATCTCACAGAGCAATAAAATGATTCACCATGTAACACATGGCACATGGAGATGTGGTTGAAGAGGCTAGTGTTGTGGTTCAGGCTGAATAAGTCTTCCCTACAGTAAACTGTGAAGCTCAGTTTAAATTTCCAACCTCTTGGAGACTGGAGTATAGTAAAGCACAGGAGCTGGTCAAAGGAAACCAACCAATGTACTGTTTTACTAAAACATATTCATTAGCCAGACATAATAACACCTGCTGTCATACATCACTTCATGTATCTTTCTTTGTATTTTTTTTTCTTCTTGTGGCTAAACTGTCACGGTATCCTCTCACATTATTTAAGGACATCCTGCAGGTCTTTAGCTGTAAGCTTGAACAATTTCTCCTGTCTGTTTGATTGATGGAGGGGGTTTTATGTGAAGGAAGGAAAAGTCTATTTCTTGTGGCACAATCAATAACACTAATTAGGGATGTGCTATCCTGGGCATATGACAGGACGTGTCCTGCAGGAGACCCAGTTCTGGTTATTCACAAAAGCTGTGAGCTGTCATCTTCCTTTTTGTTTGTATATTAGGATGGGTTTAGCTAAGGTAGTCAGAGTTGCTGGCCTGACCAGGAGGGGGTAACTACTTGGTTGCAACCAAGGCAACAAGAAATCCGTTCTGAGCTGTGGAGAGCCTGGCAACTGCAAAGCTCATTAAACACAGACATTCGTAACATGGGCCGAAATGATTCAGTAGTATGTAAAAGCAGCAGGCGGGGACGCTGAATGAACACACGAATGTATTCTGAATTAAAGAGAAATGGTCGCTGAGGAGAGGGGAGCTCGGCCACAAACTGAGGTACGAGAACAAAACCGGAAAAAAAAAATTGCTGACTCTGAATAAGTTGTTATTGTTTAAAAAAAAAAACAATAAAAAAAAAACATTTTGGGTTCCCCAAAGAACCTTTCTATGAACAGGTCTTAAAAGAACCTTTCTTTATATAATCAAAGGTACTTTTTCAATTATAAAGAACCTTTTGTAGAATGGGAACGTTCCTTGGACGTTAAAAGTTCTTTGTGGAACCACATATGCCAAAAAAGAACCTTTATATTTAAGAGTGAGTTTTACGGTTGCTGTATACACTCTCAATATGACAGACTTTTGATATGAGTTTTAAAACTTGATGTTCAGATCTTTACAACCGCTACATGACAAGACCACAATCATGACAGGATTATAGTTTTTTAGCATTCATTCAAAGAAGCACAAACAACTCCACAATGAAAGATTTTGTCCTCTCTTTGCTGAGTCGTGGGTACGGCCAAATTGTGCCAAATGAAGATGGTCATGATGGAAGACTGGAGGTTTGTTTTGACCCAGAGGTAAATGTTTTTTATATGTCTATATAAGACCAGTTTCAATGAGTCCAAGATAAAGTTTGATTTGTTTGAATGCACACAGTCAATGGAAACATGATCTCTTCTTAACTAGGACTACTTCAACTGGAAATCCCAGCCTCCATTGCTGCGTCTTACCAGCAGCGGCCGTTTTTTGGAGGCCAGGAGCCAGTTCCTCCTAAGACCTACAGTACGAGGAGAGGGCCTCTTATTCTGTATTCAGAGGATCTCGCACTGGCATACCAGACTGGCCAGGTTAACAGGAAGAGAAAGGCTCCAAGCTGCCCAAAACAGGAAGTTGAGAAGCAGCTGCACACACTGCAAGACCTGACTGGAGCTATTTTGGCTTTTGGAAAAAAGAAGGTAAATCTGAGAAGCAGAAGAATAAATAAAAGTTCTATACTAATTCTACACTATTACCCTTGCAAAGGGAAGTACATTTAGCATATTTTTTTATATTTATTACGGGCAGAATACACTTTAAAACAACATACTTAGGCCTATGTGTAAACTGAATTTAATATTTTTATGTTAGCTGCAATTAAATGAAAATGTATTATAGTTTGAAATTTATATTAAATGCAATTAGCTGAACTCTAAAGTGCTTTTATCGACCAACTTAAATAGGATTCAAGTACATCTTTATGTTATAATTATACATTTCAGTTACACTTTATTTTAAGGTGTCCTTGTTACAGTGTAATTATACATGTAAGTACTGAGTAATATTAATTAACTACATGTACTTACTATATGTTTAGGGTTAGGATTAGGGTTTGGTTTATGGTTACTTGCGTTTTGGTCGGTCCTTCTGTCACAATTCTCGGGAGGCAAGGAGCGAGGAACGAGGAAACACGGAGATAACTTCAATTCACAGTCTTTAATGATCACACGGGGAACGTAGGAGACACAGGACGTTCGAGGACCGACAAACACTAACTGAAAGGACTGGGGCTTTTAAACACTGGGTGATTGGGAAAACACAGGTGCAAGGAATGACTAATTAACTGAGACACGGCACACCTGGGGAGGGAAAACACAACACAATGAGTCCAGGGGCGTGACAATGTAATTATGCATAATTAATTGTTATTAATTGTTTAACATATGTAACAAGGACATCTTAAAATAAAGCTACCTATTGTCTTTGAAATATGGTTAAATAAGCAAACCTGTGTCATGAATTTAAATATATTTGTAATTACACATTTGTAATTAAGCTGCAATTCAGTACATTTAAAATAATTTAAATGTAATATTGCATAACATGCTAGAGTTAAAATTATAATCAAGTACTTTACATTTACACATTTTAATCAATGCAGATTAAGGGTATTTATAAAAAGTCATAAATTAAAATGTTCTTTAAATTAAAACGCTCTTAGAAAAATAGGCAATTTTCACTTTTTTAAAGTGTGCTTTAGTGTGCTAAAGACTACAAATGATGAAAAGTTTCTTATATATAATTAAGTGGCCTTTAATTTGATCTGAAAGTACAGTTGTTGTTGTTTTAAAATAAGTATTTAGTGAGTGTTCCACAAAATAATGTTGTTACTGTCGTTGTTTATGCAGAGGTCATGAAATTCTGGAAACATCACTCACATTTTAATTACTTGACCTAATAGTCAAGTTTAAAAAACACTGGATACTGAAAAGACAGCTGAACAGAACAGTCATCTGATTAATGTATCAGTTAATGTACATGTACATGACCGAGTACTGCATGAAACGGTTCCTTATCTGTCAAATTTATTCAGTTAAGAGGCCCAGATCTACTACAAATGAACCATTGTGCAGATCTGCCTGAAGTTTCCTCCTGATTGCCACAGAGCAAGAGAGGTGGGACGTAAACTTGAGGGACAGGCCAGTCCACAGTAAATCTTCCAGAATTTTACTGCCCAGAAAAGTTGAAACTCAGGTTCAGGTCAGGGTGACAGACTCGGCGGCGGTATTAGTTTACCGGCTCTGATTGCCGTACCTCTGCTCTACTGGCCGGAGAGGTAACCCCATCCTAAAGGCAAGTAGGTGAAATGTGGTATGTTCATTTTACATTTCACTCCATAACCTTTCACTGAGCGCTTCAGCTGCACCTGGGCCAGGCAGATAACGCTGCCGTCAGTACGCAGCACACACACACACACACATATGCGGTCAGTCCTCAAGGTGTCTTCAATTTCCACACATTCCAGGTCAATCAAACTGGTGATTTACCCATAATGTGCCGTTTGACCTCCGTGAGATGTGAGCTGCAAATCTTAATAAAGGTGTCCTGAGGGATTTTACATAAGCACACAGTCCATAATCTATCCAATTCCCGTCCACCACAATCTGCTAATGCTCCACAGCCCTTGACTGTTCCCTCATTATATGCACATTAATCCATCCTCTCTCCGCGCCCCCGAAAATCCCCTGACTGAAAATCAACAGTCGTTGCGGAAAGAGATCAAAAAGATCATCGAATCAGGTGTGCATCTTGAACGAGAAAAGTAAACTCTACGGTGGCTTCGTTTTCACAATGTCCAGCTTCTATCATCCAAACATAAACCCGCATGAACCATCAGAAGAGAAACTGCCCGAATACTCTGTGATCAGCAGGAAAAGAGCAACTTCAATGACACCGAAAAATTGCTGCAGTATGTGACCGAAATGGCACCCTCTCGGGGCAAAAGGGGAATGATCCAGGTGATGAGAGCTGAATGCAGTAATCAGTGTGTTTACCTCATAGACATGAGGGTTTGGACAGGGACTTGGAGGGGTTCCAGAGAGAAGGGTCTTTGGTTGTGGGTGGTCTGTGTGAAGACTCGATCCGTCACGTTCAACTACGGCAGAATGTAAACAACACAGGTGTGCTCCAGGGACTCAAAAATGGCCGCCATAGTCATCCTCAGCAAGGCCAGCTGAATTCAGACAAATAATGCTCAGACATAATATCAATATTATTGATAGAAAAACTAAATTGTGATATTTGTTTTTGTTGTTATATAATAATAAAAAGTAACTTTGAAAAACCCAAACTAAAATAATTCCAAAACTAACTAAACTAAAATAAAAATGAACAAAAAATTATTTTAGTTTTGCTTAAAACCTTTATAACCCACCTGCTTTCAACATTATTAAAAAGCACAACTTTGGCAGCCTTAAAATACCATTCAAAACCTAAAATAAAAACTAAATTGAAAAGTCAAACAGAATAGTTTTTTTAATACTATAACCTTCCATAACACACAAAAACAAAATTATATTTTAAATTATAATATTTAAACATTTAATAATTTAGAAACAAATACTGATCAAATAAAGATAAATGCTGTTTGTAAGTTAAACGTTTTATGTGAATAAATAATAGCTACACTGTAAGAAAAAATCTCTATAAAAAAGATTATAGGATAATGTCCTGGCAGAAAAGTTTCTTTCAACCCTAAAACACAACACAATGAAGTGCATAATCTAAAAAACTTGGAAAATTCCTTCACATTAACAAAGTAGCCTATACTGTGCTGTATTTTTAAGGATATGTATTGTAGTTTTTTTTCTTTTACGAACTGATTTCAAGCATTGATGTCTAGCACATGGTTTGTCTTTATTGTTGTTAAATGCTCAACCCAGGAGATCAAAACATCTCAGTTCTCTTATATTCTTTTGAATCTATTGCAAGGTATTGCATCCAAAAGAATTCCAGTGTGACTTCCAGCTCGGCATTCACGTTTTCGTTTTCCACTGACGTTTACTACAAAGAGGAGGCCACGTGCAGAGAAATCCATCATGCTAATACAGACAAATGACCTTGAAAATAAGTGAACATTGTGTTGGAGTGGTTTCAAAAGAGATAGTTGGAGATAGTGGAACATGTTTGGAGAGGACTGAAAAATCAAACACATGTGCTCTTTATATATATGATTCTTTGTTTCCTTTAGTCAACGGTTGGATCTCTTGCTGGTGTAACGCACCCCTTATTGCCAGATACTAAACATGCTATACAGAACATCAACACTCATCACAGACCTGGAGAGAAGAGCTATAATTCAAGCCAGGTTAAAGGTGAGACTCTCTAAACAATCCGGTCAATGTTTTATATATTTTAAAGGTATATAGAATAAAGGGCAAAATGCTTTAACACGATCTTTCATGTTAAATTTAAAGTCAATAAGGGAAATAATAAAAAACAAAATAAACCACAAAAACTTTCATCATTTACTCACCCTCATGTTGTTTCCAACCTGTATGACTTTCTTCTTCTGTAGTACATAAAAAAAATAATTAAAGGAGGCTGCTCAGTTCAATATAATATATGGAAGAAAATAATAGTGGAACATGTTTGGAGAGGACTGAAAAATCAAACACATGTGCTCTTTATATATATGATTCTTTGTTTCCTTTAGTCAACGGTTGGATCTCTTGCTGGTGTAACGCACCCCTTATTGCCAGATACTAAACATGCTATACAGAACATCAACACTCATCACAGACCTGGAGAGAAGAGCTATAATTCAAGCCAGGTTAAAGGTGAGACTCTCTAAACAATCCGGTCAATGTTTTATATATTTTAAAGGTATATAGAATAAAGGGCAAAATGCTTTAACACGATCTTTCATGTTAAATTTAAAGTCAATAAGGGAAATAATAAAAAACAAAATAAACCACAAAAACTTTCATCATTTACTCACCCTCATGTTGTTTCTAACCTGTATGACTTTCTTCTTCTGTAGTACATAAAAAAAATAATTAAAGGAGGCTGCTCAGTTCAATATAATAAATGGAAGAAAATAAGTTAATTGGAACAACATTATTTGCAATAATGTTTCACAACATTACTGTTTTTACTGTATTTTTGATCAAAGAAATGCAGCCTGGTGAACAGCTTTTCTTTCAAAAACATTTTAAAATCTTACAGACCCCAAACCATTAAACAATAATGTACATTATATATCTAGCATAAAATTATATATCCCATTGTTTTTCAGGAGAAAAAAACTAATCAGATCAGATATCAGCTATGTTTCCTCTGTTCCCCTCGGCCTAACAGGGCAGACCTGGGTACTCTACCACCCATAACGGATGGTTCGGTACATGTACAAATCCAGGAGAAAACGCAAGTGGCACCAGGTAGAGTTCATGAAACACAAATGACACTAACAATCAGATAAATGCTTACTATTCAAAAGCAGTTCTTGATTAGATCAACAACATCCTGTGCAGCACAGCAATGTCAGCGAACACAATGAACAAACTCAAAATATGTTACTGTGTTTGTGCCAGTGTTTAGTTCAAATCCATTCAGAGGGTGAATGTTTACATCTTTAAGAAACGCATATCAGATACCTGCCTCTGAATGCACTCTATTCATGTCGGGACTGAAAGCATTAAGTTAGGAAAATCCTTCCCTGCATTGCCAAGAGGAAGTAAAAACTGATTCCTAAAATGTAAACCATTACAACCACAAGCAGCTTCTTCAGCCTCTGCTCGCTGTGAAATATAACTGGACACAGAATAATGCTTGTTCTTTAATTTAATGTCTATAATGATCTTGATTCCAGATGAACAAGTGGCCTTTAAGACCAAACAACAGAAAGAGCAACTGAAGGAGAAGCCGAAAGAGAGAAAAAGACCAGTAAAGAGTCTCAGGATAGCAGTTGACACGTGCAGAGCTCACATGAGTCCGATCCTTGAGACAGAACCTGCAAATCAGACTGAAGATCAAATAATGACACCAGCAAACAAAAAAATCACCTCTACGGTATGTTCATCTGGCTCTTTTCCAACACTGACCTGAAATTTCCTCTATTTAATTGACACTGTGCTTTTGGCATCATAAGACCAGACACTTGGAAAGGTCTGCTCATAAGTAAACATCTAACCTTTAACAGCATCTGATTTCATTTTCTTGGTTAATCTGTGTCGCTGATGTAATATACTGCTGTCTATGTGAACAATTTGGCTTTTGAACCTTTACAATGAAAAACGTGGAGCAGAAATGCTAAGACGAAGGAGACTATTTAGTCCATGTGTTCTTCCAAACTACGTGACCATAACTTCAAAACTCAGCTAAAGAGCTTTTCATTATTTTGCTCTGACATTTACCAGATACAAGTGATCGACCATCCCAAGGATCTAAACGGCTGTGGAAAGCGCAGCCAGATGGAGAGTGGAGGTGGTGTTGGAGAGATGTGCACTCTGAGGTCAGTGTATGTGGATTCGTCTTTGGAATACAGCCCACTCTCACGGGTCAACTACTACGGTGGACACATGGAGGGATCCCGCCAGAGTAAGACAAGATCTGAATCAGTATTTAGTGACCATTTAAAGTCTATAAAATACAGATACAAGCATGAAGTCATAAATGAGATGTTCTGCAAACTGTGTTTGCTTTGGTGAGACACTGTGGAGGTGAAACTCACATGAGGAGAGTGAATACAGAAACAGATCCCAGCTTCACCGTCTTTCACTTACCGCCCATTAACCAAAGCCCACTGGTCAACTCAGGCTCGGACATCACTTTAACAATGGTAATAATTCAGTTTGTGGTAATTAAAGTCCAATAAACGTATGAAGACACATTTATCTCAACCATAACCCTAAACCAATGTACTTCTTATAAACAAACCTAAAAAATCTTCATGTTGTTTTCCGCTTTTCTACATGTTAACTTCTGTGATGATAATGTCTTGACAAAACTTGTCAAACATTGTCAAAATATTACTGAAATATGTATTGTAAGAACACCTGGGGCTCTTTTTCATGTGCAAACCTCAAAATGACTCTTTAATATAAATAAATCTACAAAAATGTCTTTTTGTTCTCTCTGTTCTCTACTTTTCTGCATTTTAACATCCGCTCTAGCTTCTGTACTACTCTAAACTACTCTTCCACAATGTGATTCTGTGGAAATGGTTGACTCTTGCATGATAATCACTTGTCATGTTCCTCATTTGTAAATCAGTAAAGGATTAAATGTTAATATTGTGAAATACTGTATAAAAAATTATTAGAACTCTTTTTTATTTTAATATAATTTATTCCTGTGATGCAAAGCTGAATTTTCAGCATCATTTCTCCAGACTTTAGTGTCACATGATCCTTCAGAAATCATTCTAATACGCTGATTTGATGCTCAAAAAACATTTCTTATTATCAATGTTGCAAACAGTTGTGCTGCTTAATATTTTTGTGAAAATTGACATTTATTTTAAGTAGAAATCTTTTGAAATCATAAATGTTACTTTTAATCAATTTAATGCATTTTTGCTGAATTAAGGTATTAATAGTTTTAAATAATTAATTATTTAAATATTTAATCATACCCATTAAATCTTATTAACCCTAAAAACATGAAAGATACAGTGTAAATGTTCTGAAACGACAAAAATAACCTTGTCTCTTGTAAAATCACCATATATTGCACGTAATTCTTTTGGAATTGTCTTGAAGAATCAAACAGAAATAAAAGAGAAAAAAAGCAGCTGTGAGAATTTACCAAAAAGGGAACTACACGTACATCTCCCTGACATCAAAGAGGGAACTGCACATGAAAACCCCTCAGAGAGACGCATGCACAGCAAAGTGCTGCTGCTTTTCCCTGCACAAACAGACACCCATCAGCCAGATGGTATGCAACATCTCACTGCACACTATTATCAATAAATACAGCATAATGGGTTAGTTCATTATGTCGCATTTTACTAACCATTGATTCTTTACTGTGCCTCATATGACCTCCACAGGACACCTGTTGAGGAGACGGAGCCACGTGGTGATTTGGAGCATGCAGTGGGGTAAGACCAAAGAAAACAGGACCCTCACTCTGACAGCAAGTGCAGGATTATAGAGATGGATCTTGGAAATGTCATGTGGTCTGATGATCTAGAAAAAGGAGGTAATGATAGATTTATTTATTATTCAGGTTTAACACAGTATAGCTGCTGATTCACATATGACTCACAACATACTTGCTGAAGGAAATATGACGAGTGATGATGCATGAGCTTTACAAAAACAATCCATCACAGAAAAGATTATTTTTTTGTGATATGGGCTTTTTGATTATCCATCTTTATTCCCAGTGCAGTACAACTGAAGCATTAACCAACAAATTCAAAACTGGTGCTAGAATTCAATGCAAACTCAAAAACTTGTCAAACATTTTCAGAAGACAAAACAGATCTAATATTGTTGAAATACATATTGTAAGAACACCTGGGGCTCTTATTCAAGTGCAGAACTCAAAATGACTCACCCTGAAAGTCAACGGAATTGCGGTATTGAAAACTGGTGAAGTGATGAAAAAATACAAGAACACTGCCAAAACTCTGACTTGTACATGTAAACGCATTACCAATGAGTCTGGAATCAAGTGATCCCGCTAGAAATTTATAATAAAATTCAACAATACAATAATTAAAAACAATACAGTTTAAATGTACTTTCAGAGTAACTTCAATTTAAACATTACATTTAAAAACTAACTTCAGTATTGAGGAGTTTTGAATATATTTTCAAATGTAATTTAGTGTCACTTGATCTTTCAGAAATCATTCTAATATGCTGATTTGGTTAAATGTCTTTTCCTTGAGTGACTGCTTAATTATTTATTGACCCTTCATTGGCCATCGCACAATCCAACCAAATAATGTTTAAGTATAATTTATGATTTTTTTATTTGGGTAACATTTAACAATAAGGTTCAATTGATTAACAATAGTTAATGCACTAGGTATCACGAACCAACTATGAACAATATTTTTAAGTTTATTTAAAGGTTAAGTTTAATTTATGAAAAAATACTATCATACTATTATGTTAAATAATTCATGTTCATTCCTAATTACTAATGTTCATTTATACAACTTAAAAAATGTTAAAAGTGTATTATTATTGTATTTTGAAATTAATGCTGCAAAAGTAATTAGGTTAATTAAAAATTCTGTAAAATTATTGTGACTAATATTACTATATTAAACCTACATTTTGTCATGTTTTGTTTGTGTTTTTCAGTTTAGAGACTCTTATTTTGATATTATTCTTATTCCTTCGTGTTTTTAAGTTTGTTTATCACCATGGTTACTGATTATGTTCGTCACCTGTGTCTTGTTTAGTTGCTCATTATCTCATCCTTGTGTATTTATAGCCTTTTGTTTCCTGATGATTTGCGTTGTTCCTGTGTTTCTCCTTTGCTCCCATTTAATAGTGTGCTTTCTGTTTGGCCTAATAAAAATACCTCTTGCAAATAGATCCTTGCTTCAACTCTATTTGCCTGAACCTTACTGTTACAAATTTAAAGTCCTACCAATTTCTCATTTTCATTCTTTTTTTCCCCTTATTTTTAACCATCTCATTTTTATGCTGCTGACCGCCTTTCCTCTTCTCATTAGTTCACACATACTATCCTCAAACGAGGCTTAAATAAGCTGTAGGCTCCAGGGCTGCAGCGGCTCATACAGTGAGGTGGTAGAGCGCAGCCCCCCTCTGAGGGCCGAGCACCTCTTCATGTATGGCTCGGCTTGTGCTTGGCTGCAGCTAAATGAAGTCTTTAGACAGGCAGAGCAGTGGGGAGTGAGGACAGGGGTGTTGGGAGATCTCAGGGGCCGATATGGTAAATAACAACACAGAGGCTAAGGTTCAGTTGTCCATTAGTGCTCAGGGACCCAGGCAAAACAAGCCTCTATGAGAAAGCTGCACTGCTGTAGATTCGACTTGAGCATTTCTGAAGTCATTCTTGTTCAGTTTGAGATTGTTTAACTATTGCTACTGAAGAACTGAAGTGAAGAAGTGAATTCTTTACCTTTAATTCCCTCAGATCAACATCCCCCTCTTGGTCCATTGCCCCCCCTGGTGGGCCGGAGGGGTCCAGGTAAACAGAGCTCCATGGCTGTGTACAGACAGAACCTGCATGACCCTGCAGGCACATCAGAAGCGCAAACAGGAAACACTAGAGGTTGCATCCCTCTGGAGCTCAGAGGTAACAGCATGCTTCATAAAGATCCACTTAAAGGGCACCTATTATTCCCCTTTTTTACAAGATGTAATATACTGTAAGTCTCAGGTGTCCCCAGAATGTGTCTGGGAAGTTTCAGCTCAAAATACCTCACAGATCATTTATTATATCATTTTGAAAATGCCTAGAGTGGAAGCAGAAACATGCTGTTTTCATGCATGTCTCATTAAATGCAAAGGAGCTGCTGCTCCCTGCCCCCGTTTCCAGAACAGGGTTGTGCCTTTACAGCTCGTACCTCAGATATTCTGCTAAAAAACATCTGTTTGGTTTTGATTATCATGTCTATCGTGTTGAAAACATGCGTTTTAAAGCCATATCAGTTTAAACTTCTTATATACGGTTTTCTGAGCGTGCGCACAGAAAGCAGCTATCACACAGCATGTGAGTACTACACTAAGTTCTCTTTCATGTCATATTGCAATTAAACTGTCAAATACACATAAGTTTATGTTAAAAACAAACACAAGTTTCAAAAATACAGTTGATTATGTCTGTGAAGGTAAACAGCTGGGAAAGAAATCGCATCTTTATATAGATCTGTGTATTAACTGACAACAGTGTAATATAAAGAACCTATACTGCTGTCTACACAGTTAATATGACCCAAAAAATAAAATAAAAACAGAAAATTACTCACTGCTATTGAATAAATAATTTCTGTATCTTTAATAAGAAGACATTTCTTACTTGAATGCTGCTTTTAAATGCTCTAGCGTGAAGATAAACATGGCGGATCGTGTGCGATTCGTTCAGGGCGGGGTCTCTGCTAATACGGCAGTGTCCATCAACAGCCGTGGGCGGGGCTTGTGCAAAGTGACATCACATTGTAACGATTCAGCGAACGGCTTGTTCTGAGACACTGCTTATGATTTATGGGGATTAAAAAAAGGAGCAGGTGGATTTTTATCATTGTAGGGAGGTTGCGTGCACACACTGCCAACAAACATTTATGTTTAAACAATAAGTAAAAGTGAATTTTGCATAATAGGTGCCCTTTAAGTTTGATGTCAAGTGTCAACGTTTCTGGGTACAAACATTCAATCAGATGCTAAAAGCAAACATCAAACCGTGCTAATATACACTCACAGTGTGCTGTAATACTACCAAAAAAATAATAATAATAAAATCATGATCCTAACCTTTATCTCCATACTAAAATCTCAGATGGTCAGACAGTGATTCAGCTTTAAAATATTGGTGCATGGGGCGCCATGACCCTGGAGACTGTAGTTTAAATTATGAATTTTTAAAAGCTTAGCTTAAATGTGGGATACTGTATGAATGAATAGTGCTCATAAACAGCTGCTGAAATATTTTTAATTGAAACAGAATCAGTATTCCTTACGTCACAACTTAACAAGCGGATTGAAGACATTCCAAAACAAGTATTAAAAAAAGCTCCATGCTAACTGTTAGCTGGAGACAAGCAGGTCATGGATTAATCCTTCATTAAGTTAAATAAAATAAAATAAAATATATTTTTTATATATTTTTTATATTTAATATAATAGCATTTAATTAATAAATACAAATATATGATAGATATATTTGTATAAATACATTTTACCATAATATAGATATTTTGAGACTAAACATGTACTGTATATTTTATATATAAATCAGCCCTCTACGAACACCTTGGCAATTGAATCGCCATTGGCTAGTACATTTTTTTGTTTACTCGCCAGACTGATAAATATATACATATACATATACATATATACACACACATATACACACACACACACACA
>NW_015639545.1:109719-116899 GCF_001515625.1 Sinocyclocheilus rhinocerous | reverse complement strand
AGAGAGTGTTCGGCGAGTGAAAATATATCTGAGCTAAACTTATACTTAGCCTCCAACTCACACACTGGCGAGTAAAATCTGAGAATTTATTAGCAATTGGCTAATATTAGACATCATTTAGTCGCCAGAGTGAAGATTTACTCGCAATGTAGAGGGTTGTAAATGGTAAAATGTCACCACAAAATAAATAAATAAATAAATAATGTTTTATTTATATATAAATAAATATATTTATATTGTAGGTATAGTTGTATAGTTACTTTTTACCATAATACACATATTTTAAATCTATACAATTATTGTGTAATGTTAAAATCTAACAATGCAAAATAAATTATATTTATGTAATTATTTCTATAATTATATAATGTTACAATATATAATATTTAATCAATTACATTAATATTATAGAAATATTTGTGTAGTTATATTTTACCATTATATATTTTTGAGTTGATACAACTATTGTCTATACAACTAAAATATCTATATAATTGTAAAACTATACAAAAATATCTGTAGTGTAAATATAAAGGATTGCTAAAGATGATTGTTTCTAAAGCTGTGCACATATGTAAACTCTTTTTTGATGCTGCTGAATTGTCCATATTGTGCATTTCAGCATACACTTTAACATACAAATATTTATGCGTAAACGTACCTATTAATACTAGTGAGATCAGACTGACAGTTCATAATATTGACTATAAAAAATAATATTTGACAACACATTTTTGTGAAATGAGTGTGCCTGTGCCATCTATGCAACTCAGGTCAATGTTTCTAATGCAATGACATTCATATGTTTTTACATGTACGTGTCTAATTACATCTTGAAGCCACTGTATGTAGAGCACTGTCTTCTTTTTCCTCTTTTAGGTTTGTTAAGTCTCACTGTTTGAATCTCTGTGTTTATCAGAATGGCAGGGAGGCAAAGCAGTGGGCACCCTAATAATGGGTCCTGACGGTGAAATCATACGCTTGTCTCTCTGGGATCCCGCAGTTGACACTGAGGACCACCCAATAATGGGTGATGTCACACAAGGTCACGGTAATCGAGGCTTTACTTGGTTTTATATTGTGCTCAACCAAATAAACACAGAACACAGAAATGTCTATACTGGCTTTTGCTCGCAGGGCTCTTAAGGAAAAGAAAAAAAAAACTTTCAAACGTTCACAAGACGTTATTCTCAACGACGTGTGTTATTAGAGTTATTATGTTGTAAATGTAACTTTTTGTCAGGGGAGTCTGTATTAGTGTATTTCAAGGACAGATGAGGTGATGGGTGAGCGTTCAGGTCAAATAAAGGGAAACACAGCAGACAAAACAAAAATAGAGAGCACAGGAGGTCTGTAAAAGACAGAGATGATGTTAACATGAAGAATGTACCTCTTTGTTTCCAGTTCTTAAGGTTGTGACTTCTGAGGGAGATTTGAAACAGCCTTGGACGATCCTCATACAGGACAACGATACAGATGAAGGTTAGCATTTCCTATCCAAAGTACAAGAAGAATCGAATACGGAGTGTGCAGATTTATCATTAAACATGGTTCATATGGTTCATATACAAGTCTTATTTAAATGTTTCTGTTCTCATGTCAGATATGTATGTATTAGTAATATGCATTGCTAAAAACTTCATTTGGACAACTTTAAATGCGATTTTCTCAGTATTTAGATTTTTTTGCACCCTCAGATTCCAGATATTCAAATAGATCTATCTCGGACAAATATTGTTCTATCCTAACAAACCATACATCAATGGAAAGCTTATTTATTCAGCTTTCAGATGATGTATAAATCTAAATTTCAAAAAATTGACCCTTATGACTGGTTTTGTGGTCCAGGGTCACACACATATATATATATATATAGAAAATCTGTTTTTTATTCTGTTATCATGTTTTGATTGTGTTTTATTGTGTTAGTTAGCTGTATTTGTTAGTTATTTTTTACCTAATCAAAATAACCCGACTGCAGTTTGATTGAGATTAATTGGAATGCACAATGAGAGTTATTAAGTTTTTTTTCTTCTTTACCATTTAATAGTTTTAGGGTCAGTAAGATTTTTGCTGGTGTATATAATAATAATAATAATAATAATTATTATTATTATTATTATTATCATTAAATATTGTTAATTATTAACATTGCTCATATTACAATTTGGATAATATAATATAATATAATAATATAATAAAGATTAATTGTAGAATTCTATTATTTGGCTACTCTTTTATGAGTTCCGATCTCCTGGGCTCATTGTCTGATGTATCCGTAGACGTTCCAGCCTTCATATGGGTTCACTTAAGAACCTTTCATCAAATTTGCATTTTTACATAACCAACCTTTTTTAGAAATTCATCCCATCCTCAAACTCATATCATATGGGCTCTAAAATAAACAAGTAAAATACAAGTAAAAATAGTACAGTACAATGAAACACAAACACACAAACATGCATATAAAGCACACACCGCCCCCTCCCTCCCGCTCTCATGCTGGCTGCTCCACATCTGGTAGTGGTTTGCAGCAGTGAAGTATCCCGGACAGAGAAATCCGATCCCCCCCACAGGCTGAGGCCTAATCCCGGCCCAGGAGTCTGTGTGACTGACAGAGGCTGTGTTTTCTCAAGCCGACCTCTGGAGCTGCTCTGTTTCCTTTATCCTGTCACTGGTCAGAAACTCAACCCCCACCGAACCACCTCCTCCATTGGCTCGCCATGCAAGCGCTCTCTTCATTCGCCCCTTTCCTCCAATCCAGGCCCCTTCTGAAACAGACACTTTCTAAATAAAGACTCTTTGAGCAAATGGCTATCATCTCAGGGGCTACATCCACGTACCATGATATATATCAAAGCACCACAGCATAACCTTCTGATACTATCACTGTACTACGGTACCTTGAGAGTACTATTTTGTTTTTTAAATTCATAACAAGTTGCCCTATTGATTTATGTGAGTTTTAGAAACAGCCAGACATGTGTTACAGTCGATCATTCATCCATTAACAGACGTTAGTGCTGCAGACAGCAATTTAACCTAAAACCAAATGCCAATACGTGTGTCCTTGGGCTAATTCTGGGATGTTTTATGCTTGTCTGTCTGGACATTGACAACGTGCTAACAAGTTGGTCGCTGAAAATAGTAAGGAGTGTTCAGAGGTGCCACATAGCATTCTGGGGTGTCTGGAATGCTGGAGACGGGTGGCGTTCATTACAGATAGCCCCTCCACCAGCAGAAGAGAAGGAGGAAATGAAGCAGTGAAAATAAGAGGCGGGAATATTTCCCCTTCTTTGTGAAGCTAAAAATTAAGTGGGTTTTTTCATTCCCATTTGTCGAAATATTGATTTATTTTGAATTGAGGTTGATATCAAAGGAAAAAACACTCTGTTCTTTCAAAAAGGAGCATCTATAGAATCAGAATCGTTTTACTGCAATAACAACATTTCGAAAATACTGTTAATTAAATATGTACTATACTTTAAATGTACTATATATCACTGCCCTCTAATGGACATTCACATTGCATGATTTTCCAAAACATCAAAATCACTGGCATGACAACTTGTAATGAAGTGATACTGTACAACTTGGATCATATTATAACATAAATAGTTTATAGTTTATTTCCTATTACAATTATGGTTAGTTTTAAATTTGCACAGTACATTTTTCAGCTTGACCCGATAACTTTGTCATCTTGTACAAATGATTATGGCCTATAAGGCCAGGTTGAAAACATCATAGGCCTGATGCATAAAGGTTACAAAAATTGGCATTGAAATGTGCGCATGCAAGTTTCCACTCACTTATCTGGATTTATAAAAAAAAAATAACTTGGTGTAAATGTGTGCAGTGTATATGTGCACGCTTTCAAATTACATAAAGTTGAAATATATATAATATATAGCCTAATAAGTGAGTGATGCACTGATATTAGACAATTGTATTTACACTGCAAAACAAGTATCTGATTGCGAGTAAAAATATCTCAACATCGTATAATATATGTTTATTTTATTGCCAAAACTGCATAACATTGGATTGTTTAAAACATTTAAACATATTTTGCCAAATGGAATGGATGAGAATAATTCTTCCCTAAAAACATTTTCTGAAAAGCCTTTTATATACGATTTTGACAAATGTATGTGTTTTATGGCTATTTGGATGTTTTTATTCTAAAAGGATAATGGATGATTTTTAGCAATGCAATGTAAAGGCATAAATGGCACTTACACTCCATATCTAATATTTTTCTAGTATCCTGTAGGATATTGTGAAACAAGGTAGTTTAATATGGATAGAGATATGCATATGTAAATGATATACAAATGGGGGTATGGATAGTAAAACGAGGCGTTGTAAGCCTTGTACGTGCCAAAGATTTCTAAATAGCGAATTTTGTGCAGGTTCTGGCATGCATACAGATTTACACATCTGCCTTTTGTGCATCCATGCAATTTTAGGATGAAATATGTTCAGTTGCTTTGACACAATCTGTATTGTTAAAAGCGCTATATAAATAAAGGTGACTTGACTTGATAAGGGTCAGTTAAACTCCTAATGTGCACTGTTTACTCTTTACTAGCACTACCGCTAAAATATGTAGTTTCTTTGTCAACAAGTCAAACTGTCTAACAATTTTTCATCTGTCTTATTGTTTTTGAAAGAAGTCTCTTATGCTCACCAATGCTGCATGTATTTAATCAATAATACAGTAAAACAGTAAGAGATTTATTTCAATTTAAATTAACTACTTTCTATATTAATATATTTTTAAAATGTATTTTTTTCAGTGATGCAAAGCTGATTTGTCAGCAGTCATTACTCAGCCTTCAGTGTCACATGATCCTTTAGAAATCATTATAATATGCTGATTTGGTGCTCAAGAATGTTGAAAATATTTGTGCTGCTTAACATATTTGCGATAAATCTTTACTGTTACTTTTCATTAATGTGCCCTTGCAGAATAAAAAAAAAATACGGAACCCAAATATTTGAACAACAGTTTATATTTAAATGCAATTATCTCCTTTAAAAGTCATGCAGAAACGTGTTATGTCTGTTCACAGAGGAAGACACCACAAGTAATACTGAAGAAACTACTTCAAACACTGAACAGCTTGACTCTAGTCATGAGGTATGTCCTCACACAAACCTTTCCATTCACTATAGGTGCTGAGTGTGAGAGACACTTTTATTATCTAGTATGAAATATTTCACAGTGAGAGAGAAGGGATTAACTACGAACTAAAATTCAGTGCACCCACCACAATATAGCAAAGTCAGATATATCCCCTTTAATCAAAGCCAGTTCTGTCTCCAAATTAATGATATTTCCATTATGCCGACAAAGCCAGCATGCTTGTGCTCTCAATTAATATTCTTTTTATACTTCTGTGTGGAGCACAGCATGTGTTGATCAGTAGTTGTTATTAATCAAGCAACATAAGGTGCAATCTGTTGTTACACTGATTTTGTCTTCAAGGACACCGCTAAGTGCTTTTTTGGCACTAGAGAAGTTTTCCGTCCCTGTGATCCTTAACATTGTGCAGAGCAATGGCAAAAACACAAGAACTTTGCACAGCAAACTAATCAGACATTTTCATTTTAGCTTTTTTTTTTTTTTTGCCAGAAACACTGATGATCTATGAGCCTGAAAATGTTTAGTAATTCTACAGAATAATTGATTTTGTGAAAATCACTAAACATTTGTCTGGTGCTATTTTCTGTAGGTGTTTAAGGTCAATAAAACTGCAGAGACAATTAACGCTAAGAAGAGGCAGCATCCATTAGGTTCCTACAATAAAACAGTTTGGAAGAGGCAGGTGAGCTTGAACATGATAACATCAGATTGATGTTGACCTCTGGGAAATTTTAAGATAATTTTTGGTGAAAAATCTGATGCTGCTTTCTGTAGGTGTTTAAGGTCAACTCTCATGAAGAAACTAATGCAGAGGAGGAGGAGGAAGATGGTTTAGACTCTGACAATAAACCCATTTATAATGCACAGGTGAGTTTAATTTCATATCATCATGTTCTTCCAAACCTTTATGACTTTCTTTTAAATTTTCCTCTGCGTAAGTAAATCAGTAAGTCATGGCAATAACAAATGGGACACAGGATCTATCGATCATATATCATATGTGTGTGAATCTTTCCTGTAGGTAACTAGGAAAGCTCACATACAACAGAATAATGCAGCAGATGAAGAGGACAATTTAGGCTCTGACTGTCAGATTATTCAGAAAGAAAGGGTGAGTCTTCCTCTTTTAGCAGCACACTATTATGAGATTTGTTATAACCAAGTAACAGTTCAACAGGGTTCCAGCATGAATGATTTTGTGGAAATCACAATGAAATATGAGAGATGCTGTTTTTTGTAGGCGATTAAGGTGAAATCACGTGTAAAGCAGACTAAATCCAAGAGGAAGGAAAATTGTTTAGGCGCTGACAATGAAATAATCCAGGAGGAACAGGTGAATCTTCCTCTTTTACCTGTATGCAGTTTAGTACGCTATTATAAGATTGTCTATTATAAGAAGTCTTAATATTCTGTGAAGCCTAAACCATCTTCAGAGCAGCTGACCAAAGAGCAATAGATTCAGTTGGAAATCACAGACTTAAAATATATGAGGTGCTGTTTTCTGTAGGAATATAAGGTCAGATCACATGCAGAGAGAACTAAAGCCAAGAAGGATGACTGTTTAGGTGCTGACAGTGAGATCATCCAGGAGGAAGAGGCGAGTCTTCCTCTTTTAACCGTATGCCATTAAGTACATTATTATGAGATTGGTCACCTTCAACCTCTATAGCCAGAAAGTCTTAACAATCTGTGAAGCCTAAACCATCTTCAGAGCAGCTGACCTAAGAGCTACCGATTCAGGAGGAAGTCACAATAAAATATGTGAGATGCTGTTTTCTCTAGGTGTTTAAGGTCAGATCAAGTGCAAAGCAGACTAATGCCAAGAGGAAGGATGATTGTTTAGGAGCTGAGGGTGAAATAATCCGTGAGGCACAGGTGAATTTTCCTCTTTTACACTGTGTGTAACACTATTATAACATTTTCAGCAGCCATTACTTTAGAATTTTCAGCAGCCATTACTTTACTCTTCAGTGTCACAAGATCCTTCAGAAATCATTCTAATGATAATGTGGTGCTCAAGAAAAAAAA
>NW_015639545.1:86136-109677 GCF_001515625.1 Sinocyclocheilus rhinocerous | reverse complement strand
ATAATGGGGTGCTCAAGAAAAAAAAAAAAAGAAAAAAAAAAAATATATATATATATACAGTATATATATATATATAGAATTTTGAAATCAGTTGTGATGCTTAATATTTCTGTGGAGACTGACACATTTTTACAGGATTCTCTGATGAACAGCATTTATTTAAAATAGGTGCCTTTTGTAATATTATAAATGTTTTACTGTCACTTTTGATCAATTTAATGTGTCCTTGTGCAATAAAAGTATTCTTTTTTTTTTACTTCAAAATAAATAAATACAATACATACATACATACATAACCCCAAACATTTGAATGGTATTGTATGAATGATGCCGTTTTCTGTAGACATTTAAGGTGAGATCCAATGCAAACCAGACTAAAGCCAAGAGGAAGGAGGACTGTTTCAACTCTGACAGTGAAATAATTCAGGATGAACAGTTAATTCCTTCACTGGTATAACATGTAGCATGCCATTATGAGTTATCCATTAACGCCTGGCTTAATCTTACTGAGTCTTATCCCGTCTCTCTGAAGGTCTATTTACCTGAGGAGAGATTAGAGGAAATGAGCAGCTCCACGGCTCACCAGCTCAACAAAACCGGTAACCTGAGTTACAGCTCATAAAGAGTAATGCTGCTGAAGAGGTATCTAAGCTCTGCCCTAGATTTTTCCATTTAAGTCAAAGATGGTGTTGAATATCTTCAATAACTGAACATTCAGAGTAGATGGAGCAAGAACAACCCTCAAAAGTTTTACCTAAACTATAAATAGTTGTGATTCACAGGAGAGGAGGCCACTAGGGTGCAAAGAAACCAAAAAGTAAAGACAACAACTTTACAGCCGGAAACAAAGGTGATACGGGGGTCAAGGAAGTCCAAAGGTGCTGCGCCTACTATCAGCCCTAAATCAACACATTTCACTCCCAGAGCACATTCACCGGAGTCTTTGTCTCCTGAAGGACAGGCAGAAATCCAGACAGGATTACCAACGGAGGCAGAGTGAGTCTCAGTCACATGTAATATCGAGCTCTTGTGTTTGTGTTTATAAAATCAGTACAGATGCGCAGGACTGTTAAGTATGATTGACACGCTTGTGTATTTGAATTCGAAAAGCCAAATGACAATAATTGTTCCCAGTGTATATCCAAATAAATGATGAATAAGGGATTGCGTTATGTTGCAAATGTTTATATTATTGTGCTAAATCGTGACCCGGTCAGAGTGAAACTGGTAACAAAATACTGCTTTAGTTAACTAGCAGTTATAGTTTATAATTATAGTTTATCAGAAAGGGTTGGAGGGTTTTTAATAATAAATATGTCCCAGTGCTCTTTGTAATTTCTGGCTGGTAAATCAATCCTTTTAATTTCCCCAAACTCCTCCCTCTCGCTTTTGGCCACTTCATCAGTTCTTACCTCTTCAATCACCAGCCTGCTTGTGTTCCCGTTGTGTTTTGGTGTACACAAAGCAGGTTGCGACTTCAGGTCACAGGTCAGACAGAGGTCAAACAGCTTGGCTCCAAGGTTTTTGGGACTCATTAATATCCTGTCTAATCATTGTTTGCATTCCTCTCTCGTCACTCCATCCGTCCCAGTCTCCGGCGCTCTTTGATTGTAGCTCAGATTTCAGCCCGAACCCTTCTCAGGATCTGTGAGCGGTGAGAAAGCCGAGAGGAGATTAGGGTATCGCTTCACATCTGAGCTCTTATCAGTAAATCTCTCTCACTCCGTCTGGGCTATATCTTAACTTCTGAACTTCCGACACTCTCCTCTAAATGATTCCCATTAATATATATGATATCCGTTGTTGTTCGTTTTGACAGAAAAGGTCATTCGGAAAACGCAGGTGGAAGAGAAGACGCAGAACACATGCTGGTGGAGAAAGTGAAGAAAAATAAAAAAGTCTAGTAAGCAAACAGGCAAAACAAAAGGCAAGAGTGTTCAAATTCATGAAGACATTGAGACCCAGTGTCCCTGAGGATCCCACTTCTACTTCAAAGAAAGTGAGTTACATACTAGTTCATATGCTCTTATTGATTAAATATGCCTTATATTCGTCATAATATGCTCTCAATCTGCAGAAGAAAAAGAAATGGGAAAACAGAAAACAGAAAAAAAGGAAGAGCCTATAAAAGCCCAGAATTCAACAGTTAAAGTTAAAAAGAAAAAGGGTCAACCAGCATTTGTTGTAGGTACGTTTATGTTAAGATTTAAAGGCATAGTGAATAGTTTAAATTTCTATCATAAAACATTAATATGATTCAACACTTACAGTAAAAGTGTCAAAACAATTGTTTAAAATAATTTGTTTGATGTTTTATCTTTATTTTATTATTTATTTATTTTGAAGTAATGAATACTTTTATTCAGCTAGGAAGCATTAAATAGATCAAAAGTGACAGCAAATAAATGTATAATATTATAAAAAATAATTCTATTTCCAATTTTTTACTTTCTATTCTATTTCAAAGAATCATGAAAAAATGTTCACACAAAAATATTAATAAGCACAACTGTTTTCAACATTGATAATAATAATAAATGTTTTTTTTAGCACAAAATCAGCATATTAGAATGATTTCTGAAGGATCATGTGACACTGAAGACTGGAGTAATGATGCTGAAAATTCAGTTTTGCCATCACAGGAATAAATTATATTGTAAAAAGTATTCAAATAGAAAACTGTCATTTTAAATTGTAATAGTATTTCACAATGTAACAAATTTTTGCTCTATTTTTGATCAAATAAATGAAAATAAAAAGACTTCTTTTAAAAACATTTTTAAAAATCTTACCGACCCCGTATTTTTTAACAGTAGTGTTTATTTTTCTTTATTAGAGTATTGCACTGTACTTCTTCCTTATGATACTTCTTTAGAAGAAAGCTGCCTATGTAGGCAGTAGGCGACTCATTTGATTCTAAAACAAAACTTGTTTTTTCTTAAACAGAAAAAAAATTAAGAGCATGTGAAAGAAAATCAAATTTCAATGCATCTGTTTTGGGAAAAACTCAGCCACAGGACGCTGAATGGATGGCAAATCCAGTGGATGAGCCTGAGAGACTGATGACCCTTAAGAGAGAGGTGACGACTCACGACTAGAAAACACAGAGAACACGCCAGAACACACCTATATTGACTCCGACGATGACATGGATGCTGATACAGACTCAGAGAGTACAGACTCAGAGAGTACAGACACATATGAAGCACACGAAGTCTCTCCCAGATCAGTTTACAGCACTTATACAGATCGCAGCGCTCACTCATTACAGCTCGTTCAGATGCCAGCATTCACAGACTCTCACAGAGCTCCATCAGAACCAGCTCGATGGGGACGATGTCCCACTACGGCCCGTGCAGCCCAGCCCACCTGCCTCCTCAGTAAGCACTCCCTTCTGCCTCAGACCCCACTACATCTGAGCCAGGCAATGACGTGAGTATTTCTCATTTAACAGCTAGCTATTCATTTGAATACACATACTATATGTTTGAATCAGTCAGACTGTCAGTGGATTAGTGGTGAGGATTTTACCGTGTCATTGTTATGTCAGAAGTGACTGTCTATAAATAAGTCAACAAACCATTAATTCAAAGATTTAAGCATACTGATTCATTCTGGAACGAAATAAGTGAGTATTTGAATTGTTCACTAAAGCGATTCATTCAATAACACTGACTCATCCAGGAACAAAACACCACTAATGTTTGTTGCACAGAGCTGCAGCTGATGATTTTTCTTTTACTTTGTTTGCAGCTATTTTCATTTATGTAGCAAATGTAGACATAGTAGAAATTATGTCTTTAGAAATAAGGAAATGTTTTGTCTAGACAGCAAGTTACTCGGTGTCAGCTCACTTTTTCAGCAGCCTTGGTTTGCAAAAACTTTTTCCCCATATGGATTAAAAAAAAAAAAAATGTAAAAGTCTTCATTTAAAAATTATAAGCTATAAACCAAACCAACCAGCTACGAGCTGGATCACAACAATACAAAAATTTCAAAATCAGACAAAAAGACTTTTACTTTTTGTACTTTCCGGCTTTAACAAGGGAAAAAAACAATCCCTTGAAACACTGCGAATGACATACTCGTATAAAAAACAACAGATATATAACTTTTGATTTAAATGTGTTGATTACATAGCCTATATATAAACCATAGGTAAATAACTAATTGGTAAAATATACATATTATCCATAGAAATATTTAAGCAGTTTGAGGATGTAGGAAGACTGACGGACTATCAAGTCATGTCCCGCTGTTAATTTGAATATCAACACTCTTGTTCACATGTGCTTAAGTAATGATAAAGATTGCTAAAACAATCACCTGTCATGTTACTGTCATATTCATATGTTACCATACCATATATGTTAAACTGATTTTACTATTAGGTTAAAAGCAACAAGGTTCCAACTAACCAAACAGACAAAAAAGCTGCAGCGCTGGCTGAAAGGGTCGAGCGCCGTCGTCTGGAGGTGGAGAAGAAACGGAGGGGGAGAGAGGAGGAAAAGAAGAGACAGCAAGAAAAAGAGGCGACAGAAGAGAGGATGAGGCTGGAACTGGAAGAAGAACAGAGGAGGAAAGCAGAGGAAGCGAGGTACAACGTGTCACTGCTCTTTGGAAACAAATACTGTAACGAAATACACTATATCCTGCAGACATTGGCAAGAAACTATCACTGTCACATATGCAGGTTACGGAAGATTAGAGAAGAAGATGAGAGACAAAGAAGGCAGGAAGAGGAGATAGAGAGACAGAGGAGAGAGCGGGCAGAGAAAGAAGACGACACGAGGAGAAGAGAAGGCTGCTGGAAAGGCTCCAGAGAGAAAGACAGGAAGAGGAAAAACGACAGGCTGGTAAATACCTGTACAGTCATGATTTCTGATTGGTCGAGGCCCTTATGACATGACAGTCTTGATATCTCTTGGACTGAATTCTGCTTTTGTATGACTACCGTGAGAAGAACATACTACAGGATCTGAAGCAAGATAATGACTATGTTCCAAACCCTAGCAAACTGCCTACTCCCTACATAGACAGATGCCTTCGAAGATGTGAGCCCTGCTGCGTATGTATGCGCCTCACTAGGTTTTGGAAACAGAGCAGATATCTTACTATCTGCACAAGTTTACCCACTACTGCTGATTTAATACACAGCAACTGATTTAAACATTTGTGCTGTAATGTGGCCATGGTCTGGATTTCAGCCTTGATAATAGCGATACTGACCACAGTACGGTCCCAAATGGCACACTTGACAGACTTGCGGTCTTGTGTCCTTCACTTGCACGTGTCCATGAAATCAGTAAAACCGAAGGCAGTTCAACTGGTCATTTTATGATTTAAGAGGGTGCTCACAAGGGCTTTAAAGCCAGTGTGAGGCTTTGATGCCAAGCCCGCAGACTATTACCCAACAGTCTATGCAGCATTGCATCGACCACACAGATCAGTATACATCATGCAACATTAAAATGTAAATATCCTGCTTCATGAATAAGTGAACAAATGAATGAATGAATGTCCTCATTTTCAGCCCAACTGGAACGTCAGCGTTTGGAAGAGGAAGCTCGGAAGGAGGAGGAGCTCAGGAAGCTGTCAGAGATGGAGGAGGCTGAGAGACTGGAGTACCTTCAGACAGCAGGAGCAGGAGGAGGAGAGGAGGAAGCAGCGATGCACGCTGAAGAAGAGGCCAGGCTGCAGGCGGAACTGTTTGCCAGGTATGTCACAGCTGCAGCAGACATCTCAGCTCTCGTTCATAGGGTTCCTACATGTGAGAACATTACAGCTACACTATGTAACTTTTGGCAAAGTAATGATGAAAGTAAGTAATCTAGGATTACCTAGTGATTTAGGGTAAAGGTGATTTACTGTAGGCTAAGACAAAAACACAGTTTGGAAGTTTTACAATTTTAACACTGAAACATAATATAGGTATTTTTAACTGTGCAGGAACCCTTTTGTGAAGTCTAGTGTATTTCTCTCTATGACAGGCAGAGGGCAGCACTGGAGTAGCACTTAAAGTTTCACAGGGGTCTTTTTGTGGAGGCTGAAGGGCTGGAGCAGACACATGATATCGCTCGGCCCTGGATTTTCTCCTATTTCACCCTGTTGAAGCTGCTTGGCTTGGCTGAACCCACATCTGAGGACACACTCAAAGATGTGCTGTAATTCCTTCATTTGGGTTCATTCAGTAAATTCTCGCAACTAGTGTTTCAGTTATGTGCCATTTTCTTCAGTAGGTGAACAATCTGTGTCACATGTGAATCAATGTGAGTTAAACTGCTGGATTGCTCATATTCTCAGATATCTAACTCTGGCATCTCAACATATTAGCACTTCTGAATTCTAGACCTGAAAAAGTAATGTCAATTAATAAATATTAAAACACCATGGGCATTTTCATTAAGAGTACATTAAGAGATTTTTCTACATATGCCAAGCACTAAAATTCATTCAAATATTGTTGTGGACAAAGATTGGGAGTCAAATGAGGGTCAACGACGTTTGAGAACCACTGGCATAGAGTGAGCAGCGCCCTCTACTGTATTTTTCGTCACATAAACAAGATGACAGATTTGTTCAGGTACAGTATATGCTCATATTTTGGAGTTAATTTCAATCTATAGTAGAATATGAAAGATCACAACATGCACAGCATCAGCATCTAGAGAGTAAAAAGACAAGCAGGTACCAAAGAGTTCATCTTTTGACTGAATGGAATGAATATGTTTCAGATGTGAAAAGCCTGTGCCCGACAAGGGTTAAAAGACCTAAAATATCTGTAAGTGGAAAAATATGTGCAAACATTCTTCATAAGTTAATAAAAATAGTGTGGAAACATTAACACAAAAGTTGCATAATAGCACAATTCATAATTAACACCTGCTTCATTATGTGACAGATAATAATAAAGACTGCTAAATGTAAAGAAATTCATCTGTCTCTTCTCTGCAGTGCTATGACATGAGCCACCGTACCATCTTCACCTGCTTTAACCCAGAGGTCAGTCACTGCTGGTAGATGCCTTTACTAAGATTCTCAATTGAAAAGTATCTAGTCTATGCTGACAAAATAAATAAAAAAACATAATAATGGCTAACCGTAACATTCATCGCCTCAAATATTGCAATTGGTTTTTAAAAGTTGTCTTCATGCAGATTTGGACCGAGCTTTCGTTACATTTACACAATTTTGACCAACAGGTGTCGCCAGCGTATGTGTTTCGACTTTATTTTGAATAGGCCTCGTTTCACCTATCACTGCCTCGGTAAAGGAAAGCGTGTGGAAAAATCATAAATCTCCATCAAAATCCCTTTTTTGTGAGAGAGAGAGCGCTTGAAGTTACCTTCCAGCTTATTTTTGCTGCAACATCTTAACGTTACGCTCCTAGAGAAGGGACTGCTGGCTTCTGATACCAGGAAAAAGTAAAGTACATTTGGCTGCATGGGGAACACTTCCCCAGTCTATTTAGAACAGCCTAACTTATCTATTTTAAATAAAAGTTGCTCCAGATGAATGCTTGATAGACACGAATGTGCTCCCTCCTTCAATTCGTGCCTTCAATCCTGATGAATAACATAAATACATATATATTTTTTCTAATCTGTCTGGGACAAAAATAAAAGTGCGCAAAGTGGTTTAAATGTACTATACGCTAATCACCAACACCGACGCTGGCTAAAGCGGAAGTTGCAGAATAAAAGACCTAAATAAGATTTTTCCTTGCTGTAACAAAATAATAAACATAAGCTTTCACATGTTTTGCTTCTTTGTTTGCTTGACAGATGGTGGGAGCTGCATTTTCGACTTTGACCAAGGTGACACCTATTACATTTAAATAATACTACAAATTAACTGGCTCTCCATTAAAAGGATTCATTAAGCTTCTATTCAAAAAGAGAATACCTGCAGAAAAAAAAATGTTGTGAAAAAGTGCCATAGTTTGTGTGAATAAACAAATGTCTCCTGAAACAAAAGACATTAACCTTTACATATTGAATTCTGGTCTCATTTATTCAGTTAGACTTTTAATGAGAAATTGCTTTTTTCTCTTGTTGTCACCATAATAAATTAAAATAGCAATAATGGGAAATTATAATATATGGGGAAAAAATAATAATACTACATATCAATATTGCATACAAGTCCGTGTTCACATAATACTGTATATGATACAATGAATGAATCCTCCAGTCATCAAAGAGCTCAGAATGTTGTTTTCTTTTCCCACTGTTGTGTTTCCAGCCTCTGACTCTGCTCACACATCCACTGACACATCCACCGTCCTATTTTACTGGAGTTTCGTCCGCTGAGGGAGTCAAAGCTAAACAATAAGAAACAACAATATATTTACCTGTTGTTTTCCTGATTAGAATCAGATAAACATGGGAACCAATAAAAATTAAAAAGATATTATTATAATTTCTATGCTCCCATGAACTCACTTATGCTTGCAGGGTCTACAATCTGGACAGGAATAGCCTGTCCATCCTCCAACAGGATTTGTGTGATGCCACCTTCAGCGGCCGAGGCCACGCTCACCAGCTGACTCATGCCTTCACACACAGTTACGCTTTCACCAGCACTGGGACTCGATTGCAGGAAGTGGGACGGACTCAGCAGGACAGGCTGTGGGGGCGCAGGGCTGGACAGCTCTTGGGCTTCTGGTGGTGCTGCTGTAGGTTGAGCAGTTTCTTCCACTGGACACAAGGCAGGCTGTAGCTGGATTGCCTGTCAGACAAGAGAGAAGAGTCTAATGATCTAATAGTTTTGGAGAGTTTTACCACATGACATTTGATCATTTGACCCTGATGCACAGTCACGACGGTTTTCAGGGATCCTCTCTATGAAAGCATTTCCTGTTTTATGCTGTTTATTTGTATGTTGGTCTTTAATTTGGCGGACAAAAGTTTGTCAAGTATTAATAAGTAGTGAAGCAGTTTTTGTTAAGAATATATATTTCAAGAAACAAGAACAGAAATATCTGCAAATACACACTCATGTTTTATAGAGGAGTAGTAGTAGTATATTTTTATTTAATGCTATGTCAGCATCTTTTCATGGCAAAAACGATTCAAAAAATACAAGTATAACAAATACAATAAAAACCAACAAACAAACAAGTTATATTACACAAGATTTTTTACATTAACATATGATAAAAATTCTAAAACTTTTTCTGGCAGAATTATACTAAACTCTTTAAGTGAGTTCAGTTCATAAAAGAGTTTTCTACATACATTAAAAGCGGGACCGTCCAATAAAACATGTTTGACAGAAAGGAGAATCTTGCATTACTGTTTTATAGTAGAAAAAAAGTGGCTAATGAGTTACTCTAACTAATGAGCAATTGCTTTTTTCCCTGGTTGTCACCATAATAATTTAAAATAGCAACAATGGAAATTTTATTTTAGCAGTGAAGCAGCTTTGGTTAAACATTGTTCTAAGAAATAATAATAAAAAAGTATGCCAAATTGCATAAACATTTTTTCTTAAGTATTTAATTATTTTAATGACTTTTTTCTTCATTATGTTATCAGCTCAGTTAATCATCTTGAAACATGAATTTATGCTCCCCAAATGAATTTTTCCATTTTAATTCAACACTAAAAAACATGCTCGTCATTAAAGAGATATAAACACCTTATTATGTTTGAATAGCATTTTTAATGTATTTTTGAAGTAAGTTAATATATTAAAACTGTGCAATTCTTATATCAGTTCAGGACATGGTCACCTGGAGATGTGCAAAGATCCTGGGCTGCAGTGAGGTGAGAGAGCTGAAGAGCTGCACAGCCTCTGGAGAAAGAGTATCACTTCCTTCCAGGAGCCCTTCCTTCTGAGAGGATACTGTCAATATAACAGCAGTACACTAGATAGTGTGGCAGGGTAAACAATTGTTATACTTTGACAGTTTGGTGCTTTCTTTTTGAAGCAAGACTCTCCTCCACTCTCTTATACTGTATTGAATGATTCCAAAATGTTTAAGGCTGGAATACAGTACACAAATGCACTCTAGGTATCACACACTTGCTGACTTTGTAAATGGTTACTGGGCATCATACACTAAACGACAGTCCTCCAGATTGCAAATTGGGGCAAAATTCTGTAAAAAGTTCTGTAATGCATTCCAGCCATAACACATGAAACATTTGTTTTAATAAAGTAGCTCATATTTTAAACAACATTTCAACAGTAATTTACCGCCCACAGTAGCAGGAGTCAAAGTCTCCGGAAGCAAGTTATTAGCCTCTGCTTTCCACTGCAAAAAACACACACACACACAAATGAAGGCTTACTACAGAAAATAGCTTGCATATTTGTGCTTATCAAGCATATTTTTATTTTTATTTTTATTGGAATATATTTTCCAATAAAAATCCACACTTCTGTGTCTGAGGTAGCCAGTGGTCCCGTAGTCATCTGAAGAGCTTTCTGAGCCTCGTGGATGTGGTTCTTGATGTCAATGACAGTGGGAAAGTAACACAGATTGTGTCTCTCAGGCACTTCCTCCGATTTGAACATCTCACGTTCCACAAACCTCCTGCCAGGGTGTTCACAAAGCAACAGTAAATAGTTTTTCAGCAAATGAAAGCAAGGAGATTTGAAAGCATCTGAGTCATACCTGAGCTGCTTGCGGACAGTGTAAACTTCATTATGACCTTGTGCCACCAACTCACAGATCTTCTCTGCTACGAGCGGGTGTAGTCGAGAGGGTAGGGGTGTCCCATCTTCCATCAGGACATCCAGCTCCTCTGTCTCTTCCTCT
Source organism: Sinocyclocheilus rhinocerous (assembly GCF_001515625.1). NCBI lineage: Eukaryota > Metazoa > Chordata > Actinopteri > Cypriniformes > Cyprinidae > Sinocyclocheilus > Sinocyclocheilus rhinocerous. The sequence goes on along the minus strand of NW_015639545.1, from coordinate 98,909 downwards.
TCATTTTGTTGTTCCTCTGCGAAGCAGATCTGCTCTGGAAGTGGAGGCAGGTTTGCAGTGTCCACGTCGTGGTACAGGTGGGCTTTCTCTGTGGGGAGCTGGATGTAATACCTGTCACGAATGTAAACGTGTGAAGTGAACCCTGCAGTAAGTCATGTCATGGATTTTTTTTTAACTGTGCTAGCAAGATGTTTATACCTTTCAACGCCTCCAACATCCCATAAAGTCTTCTTGAGGTTGAAGAAGGCTTTCTCCTGCTCTTGCCGCACTACCTTCTTGTCCACTTTGGGATCTGTTGGAACCTTGTACTCCAAGAATTTTCGTACTTTTTTGATATATATTCTGAAAATGGTCAAATATTATTGTGTCATAATGTACACAGAAAAAAATCTGTTGTGCTTCAACTGAAGGTTGTGTACCTGGCAGGGCAGGTTGCTTTGTAGAGGATGTTTTGATTTGTTTCTTGCTCAGACCCTTTTTTAGGTTGAACACCCTTCCTCCGTGGACCAAACTGGCATTCCATCACAACAGCTCTGCTTCCTTAAAACCGTGTTAAAAATCAAGATAAACTGACTTTTGTAAGCATATTGTAAAACTATGATATTATCTTCAACAACAGCATTCGATCAAGGTTTAACAAAAATGTTTGTCTTTTAAAAAAAATAAAAGTATGCTAATTCTACTTCCTATTACTAGCATTCAAGAAACAGTCTGATTTTTTAAAATTCCGGACACATTTACAAGTGCAGGATAAATCAAAAATAATTTGATTAGTTTACCCAAAGACATTTTAAATTCATATAAACTACTGTTCAAATGTTTGTTATGCTCACCAGGGCTGCATTTATTTGAACAAAAATACAGTAAAAACAGTACAATTGTGAAATATTATTGTAATTTAAAATAAATGTTTTATATTTGAATAAATTTTACAATATTAATTTTTCTTCCAGTCTTAAGTGTCCTTCAGAAATCCTTCTAATATTCTGATTTGCTGCTCAAGTAACTTTTCTTATTATTATCATCGATGTTTAAAGCAGTTGTTCTGCTTAATATTTCTGTGAAAACTGTGAGATATTTCTTTAGGATTCTTTGATAAATAGAAAGTTCAAAAGACCAGCATTTATTTGAAATATAAATCTTTTAAAATGTCTTTACTGTCACTTTTGATCTATTTAATGCATCCTTGCTGATGTTTTTATCTTACCCCAAACAGTAGTGTATCTGCGATCATTTTTATCTGCTACATTTGTCAACCAATACCACTAGCCTACAGATGATCCCAAAGTTAACAAACATCAACTAAAAGCCAAATAATGTCCAATTTTGAATTCATGGACCTTTCATTTTTCACAATTCGGGCATTAAAATAACATTTACACTACATGACTAAACATCTTTCAGACTTAAAGGGGGGGGGTCTAACATAAAGTCGTAACATAGATCCCACAAGCAAAAAGGGCCAGATTACCTGCATTAACAAAGGGAATGCCATCGTAGGGCACATACTGTGATTTCCACATGAGTCTGGTGGCAGGTTTAGCCAGTGAGGGTGACTGACGGGTGCCAAACACGGCGTGGGTCTGCTGCTTGTGTAGAAGCAGAATGGCTTCCAGCTCTGCCTCTGTGTTACAGTAACCACGGTACGAGTCACCGATCTTCTGTTCGTCGTGAAACGATCATAAAAAAAAGATTTAACAACAAGCCATATTATTGTGTTGTGTTGCTGGAAATGGATCTGTTTGACAGAGGGCAATTACTGGCTCTACACACACCAGAAATTATAACATTTCATCTATTTCCATGCATATTACACTTTACTTTTAATTGTATACATTATCATAAGTTAATGTTTTGTCAAATAATTTAATTTAGTTATTTTCTACAGGACAAACCTCACACCGGCGCAGTCTCAGAGCCCAGGTTGGTGCCCCAGGCGGAAGTGGCTTCACTGGAGGCTCAAATACATCAGGAGGACTGAAATACATGAGAAGACATTTTAAAGAACAATCAATAATTGCAAGTTTGCTTGAACTCCACTGTCTGAAGCAGTTTCCTTTTTACAACCAAGGATTAAATTGAGCCAGAACATGGTTTAAAATGTGGCAGAAATCATATGCAAACAAGGCGTACTGACCTTTTCCTGTGAATTTTAATACCAGTGACATTCTGAGCTGCCACTGCAGCTAAACTATGAGTGCCATCACTGTCTTTTATGGATGTGATGATTGTCTGCTGTCTTTTCTCCACAAAGACACCTGTTTAACAAAACAGAAAGAAATGGCAGAACTGAAAAGAATCCTCTCACTATATTATATATAGAGTACATAATTACAGAAGTAATATTCAGTATATTTAAATATATTCTAAACAATGACCTGATGACTTTGCGACATTCAACAGCTGACCATGAGGTAGTAACATCTGAGCGGCCCCCATAGACACAGATGGGACACCATATAATTGTCCATTCCCCCCTGTCACAATCACCTGGGGGGGGAAAAAAAACTCAACTGTGTTTGGTGTGGGGAAAAATTTTCATATATAGTTCAATATATAACTCTAAATGACTTCATGGGTGGAACACAAACCCAAATTTTTACATTTTGACATATCCGGTGACTGATACAAGATCATGGGTGATATGCATGTCATCTAGTGTGAGTAATATAGGTTATGGTGATGGGTCACGGTGTAGTGTCCTTACCACCCGATCATATTGAATAGGATGTCCGTTTTGGTCAAGTATAATTAAGTTGTCCATTTGCGTCGGGACTGTGGAAGGCTTCTGATTGGCTGCTACAGTTTCTGAGGCTGGAATGACTGGTGGAAGCTCTTGTACATCTGCATTTTCTTCAGCTTTTGAGTTTTTGTCATGTTGCTAAAACATCAAAGTGCAACAACAAATGGTCTGAACACAAAACACTGACACCTGATAATTCACAATTATTTTGTAAATGTAAGATTTATTTACCATTATTTAATATTTAACGATATATCTTGGGAAGACTGTCAAAAAAGCCCCAGTCATAAAACTGGTAAGAAATTATACTTTGCATGGAGTAAAAGAAAATGCATGAGCTTCTCATTCTCATTTAATGTAAAAACAATGTGATTTTAATGAGAATCATCACTGAAAAATGGAAATAGGAAACGTAAAATGTCAGAAAATGATAATTTGTGGAAAAAAGTGCTCAATTGTCCTAAACAATTATCAACATTTTTGTTTGTGTTAGTGTTCATTTAACATTGTCTTTCAGTGATTATTAAGTGCTGTACACAATTTTGACTAGTCTACACATATCCTTACCAGTCCATCTCTTATGTGTTCAGGCTGTGCATCCTCTCTCTCAGACTGAAGAACATCCTCCACATCTCTCTCTTCCTCCTCCATTTATTCTCAATCTGACAGACATACACACATACAAATCAAGAGCCCAAGCCAAAGATAACCTACAAATCTGCATGAATTTAGGTTATTAATATGGTGTAATATTTTTGTGAATTTGGTGTAATGAGGAAAAATTTTTTTGACTGGTGTCAAACTGAACGCTTTAGATATCTACAATGCTAGACACATTTAGTTATGTAAATATGTTTAGTATATGTTAAGCTATATTTCTGTATAACAGTGGCCATCTCTGCAAATTTCAAGTTTAAGTGCAATGTTTTGATTACATGAATAGCAGCAATAAAATGTGAATCTGCCATTGATTATTTTGAAACCACTCATTGATCGTACTACTATTTAATTTTAGGCAGCAATTTGTAGTGTTTTTTATGCTTTGCGAGTGATGTAGCTTACTATAATTCCGCTTTATGGAGTAAAGACCGTTAACGTTATACAAATGGGACAAATTAACATCATTTTAAAACAAACGCCATATTGGATCAGTGCTCGCTAGCGCAGCAGTTTCATGAAAACACACAGAGTATAAAAGAAAGAAAACGACAGAGCTCTAGAGTTAGACTGAATAGAAATCATCTTTTCGAGTCACCACACTCTGACAGCGCTTCCCGATGAACGGGATACAGTCGAGCCCAGGCTTTATATACAGGAAGGACGCAAAATTGAAAACGAGTCTACTCAACCTCGTCTTCGTCGAGGATTCCTCGCGTCGAAAAACGCGTCAGCTGCGCATCATCCTCTTGCAGATTGAATGCTCACGGCTTCCGTAGGACACACGCTTTCTTTCACTTTGAGCTCTAAACGGTGCTTTGAAACAGCAAATGATTCATTCTTTAATAAAATTGTATTTCGTTCATTTATATATGACAAGTGCAAGTTTATAAATGCGGAAAATAACTCTTTAATCCTTTTGCTAATAAAATGAGACCTTTGGTTATTTCAATGTATTATTTGTATAAATAAATTGTATAATAAATAAATGTTTTTGTATGTTTTGCACATTTATAGTGAAATAGTCAAATTGAAACTGTATAAGAATATTTTACTGCAACCAAAAAAACTAAGAATCATAAATGAAATATATGGGAATAGTAAAAGTAATTCATTCTTTAAGAAAAAATTTATATGTGACCCTGGACCACAAAACCAGTCATAAGTGGCACGGGTATATTTGTAGCAATAGCCAAAAATACATTGTATCGATTTTTCTTTTATGACAAAAATCATTAGGATATTAGGTAAGGATCATGTTCCATGCTTTAAAAAAAAAAATCCTACCGTATATCAAAACTTAATTTTTGATTAGTAAAATGCATTGCTAAGAACATCATTTGGCCAACTTTAAAGGCGATTTTCTCAATATTTAGATTTTTTTGAACCCTCAGAATCCAGATTTTCAAATAGTCGTATCTCGGCCAAATATTGTCCTATCCTAACAAACCATACATCTATTTATTCAGCTATAACCCTTATGACTGGTTTTGTGGTCCAGGGTCACATATATTTCATTTAAATATGACAGGTACAAGTTTATAAATGTAGAAATGACTGTAATTTTGACCTTTATGTTATTTCACTGTATTATTTGTATTAAATATATATAAATCCCCATATGTAAATGTTTTCTGTACGTTTGGACATTGATAATGAACAAGTAAATTTTAAATAATAATAACACACAAAGCCCAGACTTATTATTTATTAGAAATATTATTTCTAATATTTATATTAGAAATATAAATATTATATTTCTTATATTCCATCCATGATGACGTTCATGAGAACATATTTTCTGTTATACATACGTCTCACCGGTAAGGGGCGTAGCGCCTTAATAAAACAAAATGAATTCCCCCTTCAAACACCGCTCAAAGTTAACAAATCTAGCATTTTATTGAATAAGTGGACGACTTAAATAACAGTTCTCAAATGTAACGCACAGCAACGTCGTCTCTCGGCATTCCTCTGGAAAAACCAAACAGGAACAGATCTATGGCTGTCACAGACCTGGAGGATTCTGTATGACTGTGTTGAAGCAGCTGATCCTTTGTTAGGTTTAAACTAACAGGACAGTGTTTGAGCTGAGCCTGTAACAATGAGAAAACGTGAGGAATCTGGGCCTGTGAGTAACTAATTACATTTACTCCAATACTTTACACCTCTGCTGTGATCCCAGGCTGGGAGTGAGATTAGAGGCCGAGCGTCCCCGGGGCCTCAGAGGGGAGTCCCACCGGCTGGCTCACACTCAGCCTCAGAGTCTCACACTGAGGTTTTGATGGAACATGTCAGCAGACTCATTTTGAGCTCAAGAACGGAGAAACAGACTCACCGGGAGAACAATTTGCTGTTTGTTCAGAAAAGATCCGGCACTGAGATGCATTCACAGACTTATATACAATGAATGCACACTGAAAATATGTCATATTTCTCAGTGCATTCAGTCAGAAACTCCCTGCGAGGCTGTAGCACACGCCACGTCCAATTATGTGGGCTCCCCTCGGACAAGCTTCTTTCAGCCACTCTCTCCTATTTTACTTTCAAATAAAGTTTGAAATGACAAAAGAGTGCCAGACGTCTGCCTATAAGACCATCAACAGCCTATGCATTAATAAAAACAAGTAATAATAAGTAACGCTAAAAGACCATCCCTTACGAAAATTAACCATGGTTTTATTGTAGTAAAAGTATAGTAACCATGGTTTTTTGGCGTATTGATTACCATTTGTATAACCACAGTTTTACTACAAGTACCATGATTAAGAGTACCATTACTACAAGTAGCATGATTCAGCTACACTGCAGGCAAAAACTGTTTTTTAATGCACCTGTCAAGTTTGAGATTTTGGGCTTTTTGGTTTTTCATAGTGTTTTTTCAGACTAGTGGAAAGAAAACATCCAAAAGACACTGTTAAGTGTTTCTTTTATAGCACTTTATCTATTTGTGTCAATAGATTTAAATTACAATACATATTTTTAAAGGCCGTTTTCTCTAAATTAGTTTTTTCTCCTACACTGAGCCATAAATCTCCAAACCTTACATTTTTATTCCTGTCTATATCCTGAAGGTTTTTACAGAGATATTTGTTCATATATAATTTGCTTGATTTTATACAACATTTTAATCCCCCCAAAATTGTGAAAATATAGTGTTACCATGGTTTAACTACAGTAACCATGGTTTTTTGGTTTTGTTTGTAGTAAAACCATGGTTATTTTTCATAAGGGATAAAAATTCTAGGGGGAAAAAACCTGCTAATTGATTAGTAGTAAGTTTTCATTTAAAAGGAAATTTCCTGTAGTTTTACAGCAAAATACAGTTTTTGGAAGTGAAAAATAAGTCATTTTATAATACACTGTGGAAAAGCTGTAAATTGATATTCCCGCTTATCCTTGCAACCGCAGTTTTTATGGTAAAGTTCTGGCAACCACAGCCTGCTGTATTTATTTATTTTACAGTGTACTACGTAATTTCTCATGGTTCTTTATGTGTCTGTGGGGTGCAACATGAGGCAATGAGGTGCTGATGCATTGTGGGATTGATGTCTGTGTGTGACCTGAAATAGTGCTGTGTAATGTCCCTGTCTCTGGCGGGGGATGAGGTGGGCACGGAGTCACTGGGGAAAAAGCCCCTGTTTGGACTGCCCTCCGTGTGAACATTTTTGCCCCTACATTCACAAAAGACCTTACAAAAAAGAGAGGGAGGGAGGGAGTGGGGTGTCAGTGCATGACTGAACCATTTCAAACACCTTTCAGCTACACTTATTACACACACTAGAGCACGCACGCTTGAGCCACAGCTCCATATCACTCTCACACTGATGCGTTCACTCATGAACTCCACAGGAGATTCGTTCATCAGCCTGTGGTATTAGTATCAGTGGATGAAGGTGATCACTATGAGATGACTTTAACTACTGATTACAGTCCACATGTGAAAGTGGCCCGGATTGAAATTAGAAATGTCGAGTGATTCTATTTGTGATTTTAGATTTAAATGTACAGTAAATTCAAAATTTTTAACACTTTTGAGATTGTATGTAAATATACTTATATTTGTTCTTATAATTATGGTGAATAATCAACCATTGGCAACATCTTTTAGAATTTTTTTTTATCTTTCCCTAGCAGTTTGGTTGAAATAGTGCAGTGTTTACCGATTTGATACACATCAAGCGTAGCGTTAGTTCTGGCAGGTCACGTTAGTCAAGCTCGCATCAGCTGACTCTCAGCTGATCCCCATCTACCTATAGGAATACAACACCTATCTAAGCATTCATATATAAAGTCCCTCAGTATTATTAGCAGTGTTCACATTGCTCAATAGCTAATTACCCTCCTCCATCCCCAGTTCCTCCTCCATCGCTGCTCTCCCTGTTCTCATCCATGCTAGGCTGCATGGATGCGCAGGGAGTTCTTGCCCAGAACAGAACCATACCGCCAATCCAAACTGTATGCTAATTGTCAATCATCTTTGACGATAGTGGTCCTGACAGAAATATACTACTGTTCCAGAAGTTTGGGGTGAGTACAATTTATTTTTGTTTTCCCCCCCTATGTTTGAAAGATGTTTTTTAATGTCTCCTTTGCTCACCAAGGCTGTTTATTTGATACATTTTGATTAATTTAATGTGTCCTTGCTGAAAACAATATTCATTACTTTCACCAAAAACTTACCTAGCTCAAACTTTTAAGCAGTAGTGTAATCAGAGGGGAAAAAATTGTGAGAGTGATTATGATTCATTACAATGCTTAAGTACCTTCACATGAATTTCAGCTTTATATTACCAGTCATTTAATCAAATGGGGAAAAAATTGTTATAGTTCTGTATGTAAAGTGCAACTCTTGATTTGTGTCCATCATGTGAGGACACACATTCTTACAACATGATTACCACTAGGTGGTGTGTGTGAAAGCATCCGAAACACATGTTAGAAGTCTAGTGCCAAAATACAAATATTTTCATTACTCCACATTTTTGTTCTCAGCAAGTGATGAAACACATTTCTAATGACACTTGGAAGGCTTTGTTTAATATTCCTGGGTTCTCTTTGATACCAGCACCAACTAATAATCATACTTCACATCATCCAACAAAGACATCTTATTACTGGAAAAACGGTTAACCCCAAACTCAACTCGCACATCAAATAACACCCTCAGACGTTTAGAGCGAGTGCAATTTTATTCTGTTGAGTTCCATACACAAGAGACTAACATCCACTGAGACAGACAGCATCCAACACAGTATACCATTATACATCACTGTCCCCGCGTTAAGAAGTTGTACATATGGATTATTCATATCTGACTGATATTCCGCTCTGATTACAAAGAGTAGGCCACTACCCATATAAAAGTATATTAATATTGGCCCTACAGCGAAAGAGTTCTCTACTTCAATACATATCCTAAGGAGATATACAAAGCGCTTGATAAAACGTTATCAATTTGTTTTTGAGCAAGAAATGTTTGGATTCTTGTGCCGTTGCCAGAAGAGATTGCTGCTTTTACATTTCTGAGTACTGATCTACGATAGTAATCACAGGCTATGAGATTATTTCAGGTCAAACACAGAGGTCCCGTACCGATTCACAATGCTGGTATAAAAGTGCTAAAGTATTCCAGGTTCATGTTGTATGTTGTTTAAAGCTCAAAACAATACCTTAACTACAAGAGTGAACAAGAAAAAACAGGAACACTGCTAAAATGCCTCCCAACAAAACAACTGTGAGGAACCCCACCCTGCACACAAAGCACAAACGCACTGCAAGCGGACAACCTTCCCACAGCACTTCTGATCTTTGAGCTGAAAATCCTAAATTACTCCTGGAAGTGAATGACACAACGTTCAATTAGTACTACTGTTGTCCATTAAAGGGATAGTTCAGTCAAAAAAAAAATGAATTCTCAAAATATCTTCTTATATGTTCCACAGAAGATGGGAAAACATACAATTTTGGGTGAACTGTTCCTTTAAGTCGCCTAATAATTCCATCTACAATAGCTGTCACTGAGCCACAGGAAATGTTCTCTTTGGCCAAGTCTACAGAAGCACTTGCGTGAGCTGCATAAAATGATAATCTTTCATCAGACACTACTTGAGTTCATACAAAATAACGATAAAAACAACTACAGCATACTAGGAAATCAGCCTTAGATGCTCAATAAGGAAGATTTGGAAAAGTCTGCTCCATGATGAAAATGGCATTTAGACACTGAAACGGAGAGAAAATCTGTGGTTTTTAATTGCTTGAATCTAGTGAAACACACACACACACACACGCATACATACACACACAGACTGAAATTTCCCAGAATGCATGCATTAAATCAATCTAATGAAAATATTGTGCTCTGACTTTGTAAACTATTTCATTGGATATCATAGAAAATATTCCATGAATGTTTTGATAGACATCTGAATTGTGAACTACCTGGACATTTATGCGTTACATTTTCGCAGTTTGATTTTGTACTTGTCGTGTCCTTCTTTCAAACATTCCTCGAGCTAAATCGGCTGGATCATTGCGAGAGGTGAGAAAACATCGCGTCTGTCCACCCAGATCCTGTCTTGCCCTCCCCTCGCTCTCTCACTTTGTTCCCCGCTGGGTTTGAAGTTCAGAGTTTGGACCCATATGCATTTGAAACGCATTTTACAACCATGCAAACAAAAGAATCGGGTTTACAGGCCACTCGTCCTGTAGCCATTAAGCGGCGTTCTCTCTCACACTCGCTAGTCTTATCTTTAGCACCTTTCTGTCTCCTCGCCACCAGTGAGAAAGGAAGAGGAGAAAAAGCAGAGAACCGTTCCCTCCTGTTCCCCTGCTGCTTCTGTCAGAACTGAACGGAGAAGGCCCGCTGCTGTGAAAACGATTCAGTCCCGGAGACCTTCATCAACCCAGAATTCATTCTACCAGGTCTCTTGGTCTCATCTGAAATGGCATCATTTGTATTCAATGATGCGATCCACTGCAAACTATTATAAAATATACACTGTCTCACAAAAACAGATCCATGCAGCCACCTCAGTACTGAGAAAGATCATTTAGATTCATTTTCATAGCGATCTGAGACACATTCTCAGGTTCACTCGTTATCTGTGGAAGGTAGAGGAATAATTCAAAGCTAAATTCGTTTATCACAAACCCAAAACCCCCCAAAAATGGCCTTTGTTCTTTGAGAACAAGCACAAAGCTAAAAATGTGCATAGCAAAGGCAACCGTTTCATCTTCGCACCCAACAAAAGCTATTATTAATAACCGCTTTGTTCTCTAAGAGTCACTTATTATTTTTTTAATCATGTTCGATTATTGAAATGTGCAGGGTATGCAGACGCAGTTGCTGGGACGCTGGTTGAGGGGCGTGTCTAACTCTCTGACAGACAGGAGGAGGGGGAGGAGCCTGAGGGCTGCTGGGAAAGCATGCAGGTTCTTCGTGAGACTCTCGGCTCGGGTTCGGGCGTGAGATGGGCGGCGCTCTGGTTCTTGAGGTTGTTGAGCTCCTGTGTGGGCATCAGCGGTTTGGGAATGCTGACCAGGCAGAACGCAGAGCCGCTCTTGGGGATGAAATTGACCTTGTTCCTATCTGGGCACAGGAACTGTGGGATCTCCCGTGGAGGCCTGGCCCTGAGGAGATGAAAAAGGAGGAGGAGGAGTGCGATAAGACGGTGAGAAGCTCTAACTCAGCTTTGAAGTCAGTGTAAATGTTATGCTATCATGGTTTCAAGGCTCAGGGCGCAACACAATAGTGAGTGTGGAGAGAGCAGATAAAGCAGTGGATCAAGACACACTGCAGCACTCACTGGGTTTCCTCTGTGAAGACCTTGACTCGCTCACAGCCCTCGGGCGGCTCGCGTTTGAACATGTAGCTGTTGTTCGGCTTCGGGGATGAGGCGTATTTGGGTAGGGGTGAGCTGGGGGCCAGATCTGTGAACATGTCACAAAAAAGGAGTAGGATGTCAATACAGCTCAGACAGGATTATTAGTGGAGATGATGATACGTGTCCAAAATTGAACAGAGAGCTAAACAATTAGTTGACTGTCAGTCTTAAGGAAGCCCTGTATAATTACGGTCCACCAGATCACTGTTGTTATTGTTAACTAAAACTATTTAAAAATATCATTCATTGAAATAAAGTTGAAATAAAATATAAATATTAGCCGAAAAAATTAAGCAGATTGCACAGTTCTTCAATAGGGTATCTGACATATACTCAACAAATTTGTAGAATTAATATTACCTTAACCTTTTATTGCACAAAACTAGCATAATCCTCACAAAAAATGGAGACGTATGGATGACAGACAGTCAAACAACCTGCCTTTAAATTAATCCCTTATAAAAATGTGCAAAATGCTAAAATATTATTATTTTTATTATTAAATCTAAACCAAACATTGTAAAATAAAATCTAAAAAAAAAACTACTTGGTTTTTGGATGATCAATCAGTTATTTAATTACAGCTACTAATGAAAGTATAGCACCGTCAGCCCCATATAACAAATCTGACCATGTTTAAATCCATCCAGCACATTTTCACACAATCAATGCAGAAAATGCATGTGCAGTTTCTGTGTGGGCCCCAGGACGTGTGAACAGCCCTGAGTGTGTATGTAGGTGTGAAAAATATGTGAGCTGTACCTTTCTCACGGCCGTCAGCCAGAGTCTCGTCCTCGTGGGGAGATGGACTATCGCTGCAGGGCTCACTTGGCACGTTCAGGAACGTGGGTGAGATGGACTGAGAGCGGCTGCTGCTGTTGCTGTGGTTACTGCCCGCTGCGGTGCCCAGGGGCGTCTGTGTGTCAATGCTGCGGGAGCTGGCGCTGCGTTGGCAGAGAGGAGGAGGAGCCCGATGCCCATCCGGAGCCTCCTGAGGCTGGCCAGAGGAAAAAGTGCAACGATCATACACAACAGAACACAGAAACAAAACTTCAGTTATACACACACTCAGTGTCTTTAGGGATTCTGTGAGGACCCCAGATTATGTGTTTTTGCAGCATCATTTCAGGTACACTAACAATAAGCTGCTCCTCTCTATCTCCTGTGTCTCGGACAATGATGCGCTCGATCTCCTGATTCAGCCCTTCCACGCTGTTCCGGAAACGAGAGACGGAGGACTTGGAGATGGGAATAGAGATCAGGACGCTCTTTGGAATAGGAGCCTGGAACAGGAGAGAGTGAAGAGTGTGATTATTTGCTATAATGTGATGTTTTAATGCAGATCATGTTGGAGACTTGACCCAGTGGTTTGTGCATATGCCTAGACTCAATGGTGCTCATGTGGGAAATATGAGCTTGAGTCAGCCACTCATCAAGTTTCTGTCCCATTCCCCTTTTACATTACTAATAAAAACAAAATACTA
>NW_015639545.1:80631-85915 GCF_001515625.1 Sinocyclocheilus rhinocerous | reverse complement strand
AAAATAAATAAACTAAAGGAGGAAGTCACTTTTTGCTCCTACATTAATTTCTGGTTTTAATTTATTAATTAATTTACCTAAGGTTATATATTTTTGTTACTAATAAAAAAGTTTTTAAAAGTTTTTTTAGACTTAAACATTTATATATTATTATATTATGTATGTATTATGTTTGACATAATATATATTATACAATTTTAACCATTTCTTAGTTTATTTTATTTTATATGATTTACCTCATATCTTATGTAACTAATAAAAAAATACATTATAGAATTTAATTTCTAATATACTATTTAATATTATATTTATAATACATATTTTTAATAAAACATATTATATTATATTATATTATATTATATATCACTTTTTGTTTCCCCATTAATTTCTGGTTATATTTACCCAAGGTTATATATTTTGTTATTAATAAAAAATAAAGTATTTTGTAATACTTAAAATGATATCTTATATATTATTTTATGTTTAATTTAATATTTATTATAAAAAAATTTAAACACACAGGAGGAAGTCAGTTTTTGTTCTCCCAGTTTAGCACTAACAGGCACATGTGCGTTTTTCCCCCAAGTTTGTAACTGAGTGGTCAACTAAAAGCATCAGGACAGCAATGAAGATAAAGTGTGCATGTGGTTGGTGTGTGTGGGTGCAGTGTGCATAACAGAGACACGACCTCAAAATGAGAACAGAATATGCCACTGAAAGGAAACACTGCCTGAAAACTTACAGCAACATCATCACACAGCAGCTGAATATTCACACACTTCAGTTTCCATATGATGCTAAACACTAACAGAGGTTCGTCTTATCACAGTGCAGCACACAGACACATTGCAAGGTAGCGTGTTGGTCTCCTCTGCAGATCAGTGAGTTATGTAACTCCGTCTCGCTGGCCAACTTCTGATCCACACTTGCATGTCTTCGACGCAAGCCTCACAACTAAACCAGGACATATAGCGAGATACAGTGACACATGCAAACCACATGCTAACCGAGTTAAATCAGCATGCACTTCTACAGCATGTGCCATCCACAGTATGCTAACAGCTGCCGCTTATGACGTCTTCTGTGAGAGAGCGAACAAAAACTTCACCTTTCCCAAAAGTCCACTTCCTGTCATCCTGTCAGAGAGGGGGTCCGGTCTTCCTCTTGGTCCACCGGTCTCTCTCCCTCTCTCCTCTGTGCTCCGTCTCGGCTCATGCTCTGGATTTTAGTTCTCTCGGCCCCCCTCCTTCCTGTGTCTCTTCATCATGTCTGCCCTGTCTCTCCCTCTCTCTCCCTCCCTTGTTCTGATCTTTCTTCTCCAAGTGTGTTTCTCCATCCCACCCCCTTTCTGAAAGCAGAGCGCTGCGCTCGCCGTCGGCCCTCCCCCTCTTCTTTCTCAGGGTACGAGGGAACAATGTGAGGGCATTAGCAGGACGTTGGTGAGAGTTGTGTGGCCCTGTGGTGGCCCTCGCTTAAAGCACGCCAGATCTGCTTCATTAACATCTCAATAGAGCGAGCCAGGCTTTAAACTCACATGCAGCATCACTACTGCTCCAACGTGCATGTGTGCGTTTGATCGGACATCATATTGTTTCAACATAAAAGTGCTCTGGAGCCTTTTCTTCTGGGTGGTTTGGTTGTTTATCTGCTTATCACAATAGGAAACAGCTGAGAGACACCCTGACCCTCGAGGTCACCTCGAAACAATATGCTGGTTAAGTGATTTCGGTGATTTCCTAGCAACTTTCTGGTGGGCGGTCGCTAGGAGGCAAATATTTGTTTACGTATCAGATTTCCAGTGGCGTGCCGTGACATTAACAGAAATAATGTACGACCTGACCCAAATTGAAGGAGGACACGGCACTCGTGGACCCCCGGATCATTCCATACACATATTTAAGTACAGGGAGACTCTCTCATTCACAGTGCTTCAAGGAAGTGTGGGCGCTAAAGAGTTCTTATTTGGCATGACTTGCTTGATGTGATTCTTTGATTGGTGGTGATTTCTTTGCAGAATAATGGGTGATGTAGTTTCTCACCAGAAATTCCGCTGTTAAACAAGATTATTTAAAAAGTTGAAATAATGTTGAAATAATGTGGGCTGATGGATTCAACAAAAGCATATACCATTGATTTAACAACTTTAAAGCTTTTCATTAAAGGGGAAATCGAATGCCCATTTTCCACAAGTTCATATGATTCTTTAGGGTCTTCGTGAAAAGTCTATAACATACTTTGGTTAAAATTTCTCAATGGCCGTGTAAAACAACGCTCTTTTTACCTGGTCAAAAACAGCTCTGTTCACAGCGACCCGTTTCGGTGCATGTCCCTTTAAATGCTAATCAGCTCTGCTCACCACGCCCTTCTCTTCTGTGGGGTGACGAGCCATTCTCTAGACCAGGGGTCTCCAACCTTTTTTACACCATACATATATATATTAGGCTATTATATAGTATTATAATAGCATTATATAGTGGTTCAACGCATTATATTGTGTTTTTTTTTTTTTGAGTCACAGATCAGACTTTTTTTCGGATAAGCAAGAAAAAATTTTTTTTTAAAGCACAGAGAATGACAATGGCGTGAAGGGTTTTTGACATGGGCTTATTTTATGTATGCAACTCGGTATTTCCTCGCCGTCTAAAACAGGTCTCTTGTGTGCGCTTTGATTGTGTGCGAGAACAGCGCGTGAGTTTCTTTCATTTCTTCTTCTTGTGGTTTAAAATTGCTTGTACGTCTAAATTGGCAAATTAATCTGTGAATCACGTGCGTGCCAAACGGTAGGGTCTCATCTGTAGGCCTACGTATTGCGGATCAACTGCCGTCCGTTTAACTCCTAATATGTGACAGATCAGAGCAATCTTTCATTTCCTTATTTAACATGAAATTGTCAAATTGCTACTCCATATCAATCGCATACAAAGAAAATACAGAATAATTAGAACAATCATTAACATAAATAAATAACAGAATGTCATATCTATACACATTTTTCCCAGAACGTTCTTGCGACCCGGTAGCAATTCTTCCACGGCCAGTGGGTCGCGACCCGGTGGTTGGGGACCTCTGCTCTAGACTGTAGAACTGACTAGACTGTAGAACTGACTCTAGACTGTAAAGTTCTGTAGGAACTTTAGCCGCATTCATCATGAAACTTGCTAATTAGCACATTATTAGGAAAGGCGATTTGCAAGGATTCATAAAAAAAGTTAAACTCACTTCTGTAGGTGAAGCTGGATCACAAATGATTTGTGCGAATTTATGTTCAAACACCATGTAAAAGTGAATTTTGCATCTGATCTCCCCTTTAAAAATCAATTTCCCTATGGAGAAAATGAATAGGATTTTTACCTACAGAACCTAACTGTTGCACTCTATTTAAGTACTGCAACATTAGCTTAGCAACATGTGCTAATGCCAAACTCTACTGGAATTAACCAGGTGTTGCACTGCTCATGAGCTTCATGTGAGCAGCTACGTAGCTTCAGTTTCTACGCAGCGCGTTCCAAATTATTCAACTTTTGAGGCTTCAATTCAGTCCGGATACCGCCTTAGAATTCAACTACAATTGAGGGGTGAATGTGGACTGAAACAAAACTGAATATATAAACAACTTAAGTTTCTCTGTTGCTTTTAATTGCACCAAATTACACGGATTAAAAAAACTCAGTGTCCATGTACACGCACTGAAGATTCAGTAAAAGAGTTAGTGAAAGTCTTCCCGACAGCATGTAAAGGGCCTTTCTTCACTGGTATGGAGGCCTGTATTGGTTACCACAGTCTGCCTTTAAAACAAGAGGTTAGACAGAAGAATCCCTTTGAAAGGTCTCCCGGCCTTGATAGCTATACTGGGCACTTTCACGTCAGCCTTTCTTTGACCGCAGCGGTCTTTATAAAAACAAGAGATTCATGGGGTTGAAGTTGTTGACCGGTGCTTAACTAAAGGTCTGTGGAGAGACATAAAGACACGAACCCCTCCAAAGCCCCACGCAAGTTCAAATGACTCACAACGCATCTCTTCTGTCTCCCTGGATTCACGACACAAAAAATTAAAGTTCAGAACCACTCAAAAAACTCAGATCAAACAAAACCTGAGAAGCTTCTATTGTTGTGGTCACTGTTTGAATAGAAGGTTAGAAAAATACAAGTCGCAAGTGATCAAAAAACCTAATCCATCAGAAGTACTGCCAACGAATTCATCAACCCCCACAAAAACAACATTAAAAAAAAGGAGATGTTTTTTGTTTTTTTTTGAAAAAGTAGGTTTTACACAAAGTGCTTAAAGTAAATTGACAGAAAACAAAAACGCATGCTTCAGATTCTGTTGATATACTGATTTGTATTTAACCTGAAATGTTGCTTTAATGGAGTCCAATTAATTTCCAAATGTAAGACTTCGGAATGTGATCAAACTAAAGCTAAGCTGAGTAGCCTGCTTCATCATTTCCTCCAAATGCTCCAGGGACAGCACACAGACTGCCTCTGCACTCCTCGTTTCTGACACGAGAAGGCGCTGCGGACTCCACACAGAGAATGGCAAGAATGCAGGAAAAGATGTGCTCAATCCTTCAGGCACAAAAACAACAGTCAAGCCCAGAAAGCAGCCAAAAACTGTTAATTATTGATCATGGAGCATAGCACATGACAGACAGAAGAGCAGAGGAGATAGAGAACAAAGCCAGTAGGTGTGTGTTTGTGTTAGGATCCTTTATCATTGGCCTTTACCCTGCAATCCATCACATATGGACGCTCAAACTCTGAATGTCATGAAGATCTGGGTCTGCCAATATCCTTGACAGGACTAACAACCTGACCGCACAGTGTTATGCATACAGTACAGCTGCACTAGCTCACTTTAGGCCACGCTAATGCACCTAGCATGACTAGGGAATATAAGCAGAGGACTAACTTAACAGATTTAATTGTTATTAATCGGAGTAGATATCTTTTTTTTTTTTTTGATGTGAACCAAAACAACGGATAGAAGTAGAGGCTGTGTAATGTGTCATGCTATTTTAAAGGGGTCATGAAATGTATTTTCAGATCTTTTTCTTGTGTTTTAAAAGGTTAGCTTATGAAATTTAAATGTTTTGCACCAAAAAGTTTGAATATTTGTATTATATTAAAGGGGTCCTATTATGCTTTTTCACTTTTTCAACTTTAGTTAGTCTGTAATGTTGCTGTTTGAGCATAAAAAAGATCTGCAAAGTTACAAAGCTCAAAGTCCACTTCAAAAGGAGATATTTTATTTAACAGAAATCACTTTTCAAAAACTACAACGAAC
>NW_015639545.1:61516-77827 GCF_001515625.1 Sinocyclocheilus rhinocerous | reverse complement strand
TGCCAATCACAACACACACTGTCCCAGCTAACCAATCACAGCACATTTCGTATTTCAGAAGGCGGGCCTTCATTTGATACAGGAACTATTCGAGCCATTCATGCCAGACTGGGGAGAGAGGTGTTGTAATAATGTAAAATATGTGAAAAATAATGTGTTTTTCGAACAACCTAGTATGAGAGCCTGTTCTAGTACACCCCACAAAACAAAATCAAGACTTTGTAAAAGAGCATAATAGGACCCCTTTAATATTGTATTATATTAACTATATATTAAATATATTAAGAAAATTATGATACGATGATACACTTGGTCTCTTAACAGTGTTAAACATTGGCTTGACATTTATTCCAAACACTCTTGAAGATTATAAATAAATGTACTTACTGGCATCTGAGGACTAAATACTTGGCAATAACTTGGCTTTGAATACAAGATATTTAGAAAAACCAGCGGCATGTTGAAGAAAAATTTAAAAAAGAGGGGTGTGTAGAGGAAAATTGTGACAATGACTGGGGCGATTTCAAATGTGTTTTGTAAAGGTGGAAAATTTTGAAAGCTTTGAGCTATGAGACTTGTAGTTGCATGTTTTTATTGTTGAGCAACCACTTATGTGTAAATATCAAGGACATTTTGATTGTCCATTTCATGACCCCTTTCCACATGCACAACTCATGCACTCCAGAGTTGTTTGTCCACTGGACATTTGTGTGAAAAGACACATTCTCACAGTTACTGCCATACTGCTTACACACCTAGCATCGCCAAGGAGTACAAATCAAGAAGGTAATTGTTATGAATTTTAGTCAGAATGCCAAAATGAGGCCGTGAGGGAAGGAAGTAGAGTCTGCTTAACATTTCATAACTTCAGGTCCAAGGTCATGCTTAATTTTCACAAACCTTGTTGTTTTTGTCCACTGGAGATTTGTGGGAAGATTAAGTTCAATGTGACAATTTACACAAGAACGGATTTATGAATGATTTACACAGCAATTCGTTTTGCTGATGTTTCATGAATGAGGCCCATTGAACGGATATACTAGAACTAACACTAAAGCTAATACATCTAGGGAGTAACAGAGGACTAATATGATGGATGTATAGTTATTTAGTCACAGTGAACACCACATTTAATTTAACATGAATTAAATGACATGTTTCAATGTATTTATAGCTGAACTATTGACACACAGGTATACGACAGTATAACACAGATTGGACAGATACTACCAACTATATTTTTTATTAGTTTGTAACAAATATGGCATCTACTCTAAAGTTTATGATCAAGTTTGTTGATTCTGTTACAAAGCAGATCCCAAGCCTGAAGAAGATGCGCACATCTCCACGGCTGTTCACCGTGTTTCTGTGTCTCCTCTGATCTTCTTCTTCTTCTTTTCTTCTCATGGAGCTGCTGACCTTATGGCCGGATCTCTCATAAAGGTCTTCAAATGCAACTTTCATTCCTCCTCTTTTCTTATTCCCCCTCTTCAGGGCTTTTATTTCTGAAAGAATGCCATTTTCATGACTGCCACTTCATCTTTAGCTGCTTTCCACACACATAATGGGAAGAACACCCCCACATATACCCGACGCAGCCCTTGAGACGACACACACACACACACACATCCCTCCCCCTCGACACAGAGGTCACGCTGTGTGTGTTCTTTAGGAAAGTGCTTTTACATCAGAGTGCCAAGACAAAAAGGAAGTAGAAGACAGAGAGAAATGGAAGTTTACAATAAAATTTGGGGGTTGAACTTGGTCAGACTAAAGTGCCTATGGTCATCAAAAAATTACAGACTGTTCATGTGATGGAAGGGAGAGAGTTTACAGTCTACATCACCCACTGGGCGGCACCCGACCCCGATGGCCCAGCTGAGAAACATCACGACCACTCAGCCTGAGGCGCAGAAACATGCCCTCTCACCTCCCGTCCAAATAAATGCATGCTTGTTATAATTACCAGGCCTGGGCATCTCTCCGGCTCTAAACTCACCCTCAGCTGCTTCAAATTACGGCTAATACACAGCAGAGAAACTCCCTGAATAAATAAACCTTCAAAAGACAAATCCAGCTCCACTTCGGTTGCTATGAAGAGAACTACAGGAATCTGGAGGCAGAACGAAATGGCATTGACTAATGATACACTGCTCAATCAACCCCGCGTACATCTGCTGGAGGGGATGGCTCTTACAGATGCGAGTGTGTGTTTGTGTATAGTTAAATGATCACGTGGTAGTCTGGGTTCCTGGAATAGCAGGTTAGCACTTCCATATGTTTTCTCACACTGAGGCTATGCTGTGAGAAAACAAGTGAGGTGGAGCGAAGGGAGAGAAAAGTTTTGGTCTTGAGGGGCCGAAACCATGAACTTCTCACAGCTCGCCTCAAGCAAACCAAAAATCGTTCCTTCTTAAGCAAAACCATAAGTTGCAGAACAAGAGTATGGTTGTGCATAACAGTGAACTAATACACTACCTTATCTAGTTCTGCAGTATAGTTATGGGATGTGTGATTGCTCAAAGCGTTAACAGTTAATAATCTATCTATCTATCTATCTATCTATCTATCTATCTATCTATCTATCTATCTATCTGATATCAACTGACACAAACTACCATTCAAATGTTTGGGGTCAGTAAGTTTTTTACCGTGTTTTTGAAAGAAGTCTCTTATGTTCACCAAGGCTGCATTTATTTGATTAAAAAAACAAAACAGTAAAAACAGTAATATTGTAAAATATAACAGTTTAAAATAACTTTTACTACTATTTTAATAAGTTAATTACATATTCAGCATCATTACTCCAGTCTTCAGTGTCATATGACCCTTCAGAAATCATTCTAATATGCTGATTTGGTGCTCAAGAGCATTCCTTTTTATTATCTATGTTGTCATAGAAAGGGCTACCATATCCCACAATGCAATGCAAACAACCTTGTTCTGACTCCTTATTTGACCCAAAAAGCCAAATGTTAAGACATTTTATTCACAAAATCGAATTGTAATTGAATCATTTTCATTTCCAAGTTAATAACTGGATGCCACTAATTATACATAGGATATAATGGCGTCATGTGACAATGATTAATTGTACTACCAAATATATAACTTAGAATAATGTGTACTGTTTAATTATTAAAAAAAAAAGTAGTAGGCAACATGATGTATACAGCATACTACACATCCAATGAATAGTAAGCTAGTATTCCATTCTGAACACAGACTTCTGTAAGGTATTCGACTTCGGGATATGCCGGTATCAAATTTTCATGTTGCGATTAATTGCCTATACTTTTATCACAGTATACGGTATTATCACGATATTGAAATTTAGTTGCAAAAAAGTGTTGTCATAATACAGTATAACAGGTTTAATAACTTTTTTCTTATAACAAAAATAACTGAACATTTAACATTTAAGTGCAAATTACAAGTCTTAGTTCATGTTAGCTCATTAAATAACACAGTTGCAACTTTTTATTTTAACAACATGTTATTAAATACCGGAATTACCTAAGATTAATGAATGTTTAGAAGTTTATGTTAACTAATGAATTAACTACTGTTAACTAATGAAGCCCTAATGTAAAGTGTGACCAAACAATAAAGAATAATAATTTGTAATAAATAATTATTCTTGGTATTTTCAAGTGCCCACGATAACGATATCGTGCATATTCATTATCGTGATATATCGCATTACCGAATACCGGTGTTCTGACGATTTGTGCTAGCCGCTCAGATTGTGCTACCTCCCATTAAAGAAATAGGTAGCACAAATCGATAGCGAAAAATGCTACCTATCAGATTGTGCTACCAGCATCTTATTCATGTGGTTTGAGGCTTTTTTTAGATGTCCATACCTACCCCTACCCTAAACCTACCCGTCCACACCTACCCTTACCCTAAACTTACCGTTAAAACAATGCAAATATATTTTTGGTAGCTGATAGGTAGCACGTTTCGTCGGTACACGGCACACGTCTAGTTCGACTGCACCGGTCAAATCAGTATTCTTGTCCAATTCAGGGTGAGCTGTGAATAGTCTAGTGTTTTGTGCAACAGAGGGGCAGAGTCTGAGTACAGTTCAGAGGATTAAATACAAAAGATGAATACAGTGAGACGACAGATGGTGCTTGAGCCCGCCACATGCACTTAAACAAAAAAAAAAGAGCCCCAGCCGCACAACGGGCCCCAAAAACACACATCCAGCGGGCCGGACAGAGTGTGGCCTTTAATTGACTGGCTGGAAGCTATAGTACAGTAAAGACCAGGCGTGCGGCACATTCACCACATGCTGGACTAATTCATGGACAATAACAAAACAGAGCGAGAGCGAGAAAAGGACGGAGGCAGGGAGGGAGGGGGAGCGAGGGAGACACGGCCAAGCGGCAGGCCGCAGTAATTTATTCACTGTTCCTGTCTTCGTGAAGAGAGGTCTTTTATTCTTAAACAGCCTACAAGCCTGCACCTGGCTTTGCCAATTAAGACCAGAGTGCAAGCACACACACACACACACCATGACACGCTTTTACACAGTGGTATGCACACTTACCCACTCACGTGCTTTGAGAATGAGTGAGAGAGAGAACGTGGCAAAACTATGCAGAAATTCAGTGGCTTATAGTGTGGGGAGGTATTATAAAGGGGACACAGGAGACGACTTCTAGTTACCAAATCATTCTGTCACATTCAAAACTGCTGTGTTGATGACACACAACGTTTGTGTTTGGTTTCTTCTTCTGCTTATATGGCGTTAAGTCCACTCACTGCACTGTGCTACGCTTATGTCAATAAACAGACTTTCGCTCTCTCGTGTATCATTAATGTGGCAGACTTGACTGGCGGAGGATTTTTAGTTAGTAAATACGTTTAGTCTGTTCATCACATACAGCTACAGTATGACTTCAGAAGACTTGAGAAGTAGCACACGAGTCGCTAGAGGTGGAAAGTAACTAATTACAAATACTTTCGTTACAGTACTTGAGTACATTTTTTAATTTTTCTTCTTTCTTGAGTATAATTAAATTGTGGTACTTTTACTTTTACTTGAGTAGAATAAAACTAAAGTATTCAACTTCGCTACATTTATTTTTCACCAAAAGTACCAAGTACAAAAAAAAAAATAGACAAAGGCGCCGATGGAGAAACGGAGCAAGTCGGCGTTTGACGGGCACTTTTCAAACTTCTGGGGTCGAGGTGTGGAGCCCTGCGCTTCAGCCAATAACAGACAAGGTCTGACTCGGGTGCAGAACCAATCAAAATGTCCAGTTCAGCTGCGGGAGCAGGCCGATCACACCACGGTCTTTAACAGTGCAGTTAAACTAAATGTACGAAGCTAAAATAACCTCAACATTAACTACAACACTGAAATAAGAGCGCATGCATTTTTACGTGCATCTGGCTGGTAGATCAACCATGATTTATTTGTCAATCAGATGCATTTAAAATCCCTTTTTCTGTTTGCGTGCTTTGGATGTATGAGCATATGGGCGAAGAAACGAGATGCATGACCGGACGATTTATTCATATCCAAAACGAGATGATATGAACATTACTCATTCATGCTGAAACCAGAGGGCGTTCTCGTGCAGAAAGTTCAAAACGGCCTAGTAGAAGTAATAATGTATGACATGCAGGAAATCCCTAATATGGACAAAGGCATCCCGCTATTGCTGTAGCTACTAAAAAAGGTAATTTCAGGTCATTTCGAGGTAATAAATATAGTATATGAATAATGCAGTGCTAATTGACATAACATTTAATACAGTTTAGAAACTTTTCTATCTCATGTGTTTGTTTAAACCAATTATAACTGTCATTAGGAAAATACACAAAAAAAATATTATAGAATACAAATTATTGGTTATCATCCAGCAGTGTATTTGATTTCTTATCCAATTAAAATACATAAGAAAAAATAAAGCCTGTCAATTAGACAAAAGTTTTGTTTTTTTTACATTTCGATCCCCCTCATTTCTGAAATGATGGCTATGCCCCTATGTGTGCAGTACAGAAAACAGTGCACAAGTCTTCTTGTGCTTGAATGGTTTAAAGTCATATTAAAATGCGCACAAAGGAATCGATAAGAGGAATCAAAATTTTAATTTTATAACAACTAGACGATTCCTAACCTTAACAGCATCCTATTCCAGAATTGGAATAGATTTTGGATTCCCAAGCCTAGGTATGGGTTTAAATGTTAAATAAAATGCTTTTTTTGTCCTACCGAATGTGTCCCTGGAGTCCACCTTTGTTATTATTACAAACTACACTTTCAATGTGATTTTTACGATTTATTCATATCCAAAACGAGATGATATGAACATTACTCATTCATGCTGAAACCAGAGGGCGTTCTCGTGCAGAAAGTTCAAAACGGCCTAGTAGAAGTAATAATGTATGACATGCAGGAAATCCCTAATATGGACAAAGGCATCCCGCTATTGCTGTAGCTACTAAAAAAGGTAATTTCAGGTCATTTCGAGGTAATAAATATAGTATATGAATAATGCAGTGCTAATTGACATAACATTTAATACAGTTTAGAAACTTTTCTATCTCATGTGTTTGTTTAAACCAATTATAACTGTCATTAGGAAAATACACAAAAAAAATATTATAGAA
Source organism: Sinocyclocheilus rhinocerous (assembly GCF_001515625.1). Classification (NCBI taxonomy): domain Eukaryota; kingdom Metazoa; phylum Chordata; class Actinopteri; order Cypriniformes; family Cyprinidae; genus Sinocyclocheilus; species Sinocyclocheilus rhinocerous. Next base: position 71,197 of record NW_015639545.1, on the reverse strand, counting down.
TACAAATTATTGGTTATCATCCAGCAGTGTATTTGATTTCTTATCCAATTAAAATACATAAGAAAAAATAAAGCCTGTCAATTAGACAAAAGTTTTGTTTTTTTTACATTTCGATCCCCCTCATTTCTGAAATGATGGCTATGCCCCTATGTGTGCAGTACAGAAAACAGAGCACGAGTCTTCTTGTGCTTGAATGGTTTAAAGTCATATTAAAATGCGCACAAAGGAATATGTTAAATAAAATGCTTTTTTTGTCCTACCGAATGTGTCCCTGGAGTCCACCTTTGTTATTATTACAAACTACAATTTCAATGTGATTTTTAACCATTCAAGTCAAGAAGACTCACAGGCTGTTTTCTCTGCTGCGCAGATTCTTGTGTAATTGTTCTTTAGCCTGTTGACTTTCATTCATAGTATTCAGCTAACAAGGACATATTTTGCAATAAGAGTTAGAATAAATGTGAATGATATCTAATAGTTTTTATTCTTTATTTATTTATTATTATTATTTTCTTTTTTTACCTTATTGGAATCGAAATTAGGAATTGACAAGAATCGGAATCATAAAAATTCAAACGATGCCCAACCTTACCCATACCCCACATTATTTTTTACTGGCACAATTCACACTGTTTTAAACCATTTATTTTCTTTTAAACCCTCACTTACCCTTCTTTGCTTTTGCCCTTCTTAAAAACAACCACATAATCTTATACGTGAATGTACTTTTCAAAATAAGTTATAAAACAGTTGCTCCTGGCAACAGGGATAGGTAGTATGTTTGCTTATCATAACATCAAACATGACAATTTATGAGACTAGTATCATGTTTTGCTCCAAAATCACTATATAACATCAGTCGTGTTTTAAACAGTTAGCTTCTGTGGTTCCATGTTGCTTCTTATAACAGTGAGACAGAAAATATTTTTTATAAAATTCTATACTGTGATACAAGCTATGTCAATTAGCATTGCATTGCAATTGTAACCCTGCTCCATAATGCTCACATCGTCTCATTTTGGGTAAAAATAGAAAAATAATACATGAAGTAGTTTGCTGAAAACTACTCAAGTTATTGCATTTTCGGCCCAAATCAGTTTTCTAAAGTGTTTTTGAAAAATCACATACCCTGCCTTTAAGTAGCAATACTGTTACTTAAGTACAATTTCTTAGTACTCTTTCCACCACTACGAGTCGCATGGGCGCTTTTAGGAAGCGTAAGCAATGTAGGCCTACTGGGAAAAAAAAAGATTTTTTTTCAATGAAGAGAAAAAAAGCATCTGCTAAATTAATAAATGTAAATAATGTACACTACACCACACATACATTTGGGGTTAGTAAGTTTTTTTTTTAAAGAAATTAATAATTTAATCAGCAATGGCACATTAAATTGATCAAAATTGAAGACATTTTCAATGTTACACAGTATTTCTATTTCAAATAAATACAGTTACTTTGGACGGGACCTTCTCTTCAAAGAATCCTGAAAACTGTTTTCATCATTAATAATAAGAAATGCATCTTGAGCAGCAAATCAGCATATTAGAATGATTTCTGAAGGATCATGTGACACTGAAGACTGGAGTAATGATGCTGAAAATTCAGTTTTCCTATTACAGGAATAAATTATATTTAAAAATATATTTAAATATAAAACAGTTCATTTAATTTATAATAATATTTCACAATATTTCAGTTTTCCTGTAAATTTGATCAATAAATGCAGCCTTGGTGAGCATAAGACTTCAAAAACACTTGGTATATACAAAGGTATATACATATACACTATTAAATTTGGCCAAACAAACAAACAAAAAAAACTGATGGTTGGTGATTCACTGCTATAGAGGTAAAAAACTAAAGCAAGAGACTCAAAAACAACAGTGTTCCTGTTGGTAACCATCACCACACCACCCCAGGTAACCTTCTCCACCGGGTCTTCTGGGTTCAGAGCGAATGAGAAAGAGCTCACCTGTGACTGGCTGAAAGCAGCATGGTTGCCATTGAAGGGAGATTTGCGTTCCTTGTCGCGATGGTGACGGCTGCTGTGTTTACTGCGCTGGAGCTGCTGCCTCAGTTTCACAATCTAAAACATGGAGAGAGAGAGATTGTCAGGACAGACATTATTTTCAAATATCTTGATTAAATAAAAGCCAGCATATAATTAAACTACATTGAGGGTGATACCATCAGGGTTTATTGTTAATTGTACTGTATGTTATGTCTTATTAAACTCTAGCCCTGAGTGAGTCAGAGCCCCAGGTCAGATGGTATTGTTGATTGTCTCATGGCACTACATTCCGCACTGCATTCAAGTAATTTGTTACATACACAAATAAACACCCAAACCCTCTCTCCACCCCAAACACATGCTTTCAAAAACACTTATGATCAATTACATTAGTACTCTTTCCTTTATAAAAATCGGTCTGTTAAACAAAAAACAGATATACCCTCCCGCTCACTCTCTCTTTACCCCAGCCTAGGGAAGAGAAAGGCAATACATGTACTATCCATCGTCTATCCATCAGTAACTACAGACCTGTTAGTATTTTGCCCGTGGTCTCCAAAGTGGCCGAAAAATTAGTTGCAGAACAAATGATTAATCATTTAAATACTAGTGCTTATCCTTTACACCCACATCAGTTTGGTTTCCGTACTAATCATTCAACCGATACAGCTAATTGCTATTTTATAGAAAAAGTTAAGTTATTGTTAGATCGAGGAGGGGTTGTCGGTGCCGTCTTTTTAGATTTTAAAAAGGCCTTCGATACCATTAATCAAGGGATTCTCTTATCTAAATTGAATACTTTTAATTTTTCATTAGACACCATTAAATGGGTAGAATCATATTTAATACATCGGTCTCAGTTGGTTAGAGTGAAGAATTATCAATCAGGTGTTGTTTCTTTGTCAGCAGGTGTCCCGCAAGGTTCAATCTTGGGCCCACTTTTATTTTCTTTGTATGTGAATGATTTGCCAAATTTTTGTTTAGATTCTAACATCCAGATGTATGCTGATGATACAGTAGTTTTTGTACATGCTAATAGTGCAACTCAAGCTTCTGATCAGCTAACAAGTTCAATGTTAAAGATCACGGAATGGCTAAAACATAATTGTTTACAACTAAATGTGTCAAAAACTGTATGTATGTTTTTCAGTAAAACTAAAAGTTGCCGTGCGGAGTCAGATGTAGTCATAGATGGGGAGAGACTACAAGTTGTCTCAGATTTTAAATATCTGGGTGTATATATTGATAGCAATCTTACTTTTAAAACGCACATTAAGAAGGTTTGCAATCATATTAAGTTCAATTTGGCAAATTTTAGATATGCCCGTAGCTGCATGTCAACTAAGGCTGCGAAGATGTTTATGCATTCGATGATCTTCTCACATATCACTTATTGTTTGACAACCTGGTCACAAGTAAATAATACTTCTCTCAAACCAATTATCTCTTTATATAAACAAACCTTGAAAGTTTTTGATAAGAAATCCATATACCATCATCACTGTGATATTTTAAAAAAAATACAATATTTTAAGTTGGGAAAATTTTATTATATATACAGATCTTTGTCTCTTTGTATGCTTACATTATTGATATATTGTTTATTTTGTTTGACAGTTGGATTGTGTGTATGAGTGAGCTGGTATTGATGTGTTGGTTGTGTGTATAGTATAACTTTAACCTGTAGCAGCCAGGATGTGACAACATTAATTCCCACAGAAGCATTTCTGACCAGGGCTTAATGGGTCTGTGTGGGCTTTATCTGTGTGTGACTGTGATGAAGAGGTGTTGGTGTTGTTCAATGCTTGTTTGAGAAGGCACATTATGTGGTGTTTGTACCACAGACTACAACAGGTCCCTCACTGAGACCTACTGAGACCTGTTACCTTCTAAGGGAGCATCCTAACTAAAACTTAACCTCACATTTGAGTGGGACTGCACAGGCAGCAAACAGCCCTACTCATGCGAACCACAATAATACTGCATTTAAATAATGTCAGGATTACAGTAATTACAAGATCCTGACTTCTTTGTACCACTCACATGTTTTTAAGACTTGCAATTACTAGCTAGAATATAGCTTTAACAAGCTTCAATTTCTCTACAATTTCTCAATTTCAGTTTCTCTCATCCATCCATCTATCCATATATCTCTTTATCTGTCCATCTATCCATCCATCTACTTATCCATCCATCCACCTACCTACCTACATTACCCACCCATCCATCCACCCATCTATCCATCCATCTATCCATACTTCCATCCATCCATCTACTGATCCATCCACCAAGCTATCCATCCATCTATGTATCCACCCACCTACCTATCCATCCATCCATGCATCCATCCACTTACTCACCTACCTATACTTCCATCTATATATTTACTGATCCATCAATCCACCCATCTGGCTATCCATCCATCCATCCATCCATCCATCCATCCAATCATACATATATCCATTCACCTACCTATCCATCCATCCATGCATCCACCTACCTACCTATCCATCCACCCATCTATCCATACTTCCATCCATCCATCCACTGATCCATCCATCCACACATCTATCATTCACACATCCACCCACCCATATATCTATCCATCCATCATCTATCCATTCCTCCATCCATCCATCTATCCACCCGTCTAGCTATATCCATCTATGCATCCACGCACCCATATATTTATCCACGTACCTATCCATCCATCCACCTATCCAACCCTCCATCCATCCATTCATCCGTCTAGCTATCCATCCATCTCTGCAAACACCCACCCACCCATCCATCCATCCACCTACCTATCAACCATCTATGCATCCACCCACCCATATATCCATCCACCTACCTATCTATCCTTCCATCCACCTATCCAACCCTCCATCCATCCATCCATCCATCCATCCCTGAATGGCTCCAAGTAGAGACTGTTAGTTGTCATTTTTTAATTCCTACAACATTTAAATTTACAGATCTATTTTCTTGAAATACCATTTAGTAATGAATAAACAAATAATATTTTCTTCACTCAGTCCTATATCTTACATGGTTTTTCCCTAATGCACAGCAAAGAAGAATGCAATGCAGTGCATTCTAGGGTAACCTTCTGTCCACTGCCTTACAATTTAGATCAAACAAGATATGCCATTCCAGATCTTCTATGATATCTCTAAACGTTGTCTAGGTAAGGCAGCTAACTAGGTCTCCATCAGATTTGCCTACAGCGTGTGTGAGTGCACATATGACCTGCTGACTGTTTAGAGAATGATTGACTATGAAGTAGAACACACACACACACAAGTTTAGAGTCGACTGAGCGGTGAGAGATGGCAGTTGAGATAATGAGTGGCAGAAGATAATGTATGCACAGATGCCTGTGAAAGCCTGGCACTCAAGGGGCACAGCAGAGACATACGAAGGGAGGAGACCCTTGAAGTGGCGGAAGAGAGGAAGAAGACTGAATAGAGAGAACAGCGTATGAAGCCACTGGTGGATGTGACAGGGGAAGGAAGGGTGCACACACAAACAGGAGGAAGGGAGGGTGTAATGTGAGGTGACACCAGGCTGCTTCTGGTTCACTAGAGCCTGCCAATAATATGATAATGACACAGCCTCCATCTTCCCCCTCCCCACCAACCCCAACAGCCTGTTGCTGCCCCGTCTCCTCATCTACAATCTCACACGGGGGAGATAAAAACAACGAGGGGGTCCAGCCCCGGCCCTGCTTCTGCTGAATGGAACAAAACACGGGGGAGGAGAGGAGATCAGGCCCTAAACGCGTCCTGACCTCTTTTAGCTGGTCAGTGCTGCCGCAGGAGGCTGAGCGCTTGTGACAGCCCCTCTTCTTCTCTTCGCATTCATCGGCCCAGGTGCTGGGGGTCTGTGGGAGACACACATGAGACCTTCATGAAACAACAATATGTTTTGATCATCACAGCATTGCATTGTTTCTTGACTTGTGAGTATGCTGATACAGTCTTTTGACTCTTGTCCAAAATAAACACTCGCCAAAGCCAACTGAGAATAAAAATTTGGGCTACTTGTCATTTAGCTTGTAACTTTGGGAACTGCAATGTTACCAGGTTTAAATCAAAATTGTGTCATGTAAATCAAATTGACATGCACGTCTTTTACGTCAGAGGAAAAGTTATCACAAGTTTATCAAGAACGTTGCTGTTTTTGCCAGAACTCCAAGTGATAAATTTTTTTGCTCTTACTTTTTCTCATTAAGCCAAAAAAACCTAAACAAGAGGAAGAAAACCATGATGTTTCGACAACAGACTCATCTTGTATATGATATAAAAAGCTGAAATAATTGCACTTCAACAGGGACATACAAATATTATATACATATAGTACATATAAAACTTTGCCAGTTAAAGTTACAGGCCTCTGTACACCTTTATAAAGAGTGTTTTACTGTTAGAAAAAGAAGAAAAAAACAGAGATCTCCATGCTCCTCATGTTTTATGACCATATCAATAGGCTGTCTAGCCTGCCCTTTAAATTCATTCATGCACAATGTCACAAAAAGACCCCTGACAGGAGAGATCACCCTCACCCACACATACGCACACCAGTGAAGGCATGAAGCCGGGGGATGGTGAATCTAATTTAGGACTTCATCCTGTATTCAAACCGCTTAATGCTCATCTTTACACAGAACAAGGCTGGTGTAACTTCTTTGCAAACTTCCTTCCTAAATGTAAAAATACAGCTGGTGTTGCCAAAGACAAGCATGGAGAGGCACACAGGGCGTAGGGCGGCTGGCTCTGAGCTTCCTTTGAGTGAAGTCTCTGCCGCTCAAGTGTGATACAGCTCTCTAAAAAGATAACCGCAAACACTGCAGCCAGAGCAGATACGGATGGTGTCTTCAGAGCTGTACACACACACACACAGTCTATATTTTCAAACAGCATGCTTCAAATGAAAACAGGCATTAAGTCATTATATTGTCTAATATATCAACCTCCCAATCTAACCAATGCTGAAGATAAGCTAATACTCAAGTCTGATGCATCACAAATCTATAGCAGAAACTACTGAATGGACATATGTGAACTGGACATATTATGCAACTATAAATGTTTCAAACAGTAGTGTATGCTATATTGTTGTCTAGATTAATTCAACAAGTGGCATCCAGCTATCATCTTGGGAATAAAATCAATATACATTTGAATGCAATTTAAATTTAATCCTTAATCATTTAACTTAAAATAATTAACTTTTGGCAAATAATGAGCCAAGAAAGAGACCTTAACAATCATGGTATATTAATTTAATTCATCAAACTGGAATATAAGGTTAAGTTGTTCGCATTGCACTTTGAGATTCTATATTCTTTGCAGTGTGGCTTGTTTTATACTGCTCATTTTAGCAACTGCAGTAAATCATTCTAGTATTCCATGGGTACAGAAAATGTGTACTGTAAACTATGAACATACATACCAAATAATGAAGAAATAGTAAGTAGTTTGCATGTAGCATGGGTTTTAATTCCAACTTGCCCTCAGAGAACTGAAAAAAAAAACCTAATAAGAGCAGAAAATGTGAACAACATTCCTCAAACATGTGACCTACTTAATTAAAACACAGCATTCTGTGAGAAAAAGTAGTTTCTGGTAGTTCATAGTTGCTAACGCACAACTGGGAAACACTTCAGTTGCCTACAGCTCTTATAATCAGTAGTCCACATCAGCCTAGAGAGTTATGGGAATCGCTCAGCTGTGAGTAGGCCTATGTGCACACCATGGCCTTACTTATGCACTCTGATCACTTATTGGCACATATTACCTAACTATGAGTACAAACACAAACACACACTCACACAAAGATTTGTTTGGAAACCTCTCGTCTCCCTCCCCTCTGGGTAAGTGCAGCCTCCCGCTGCCGTTAACGGCCCGACACCAGAGATTCAGCTTGTGGGTTTACACCATAAACAACTCTAGATCATTCTACACTCAATACACTCAACGTGTCTGTACTAGCAAGTTCACAAACTTCCACTCAGAATGCCGTATGGAAATTTATTACCGGACAGCTATGGCCTTATTTAGATATCTGGCACAGATGAGGAGTGATCTTATGTTGAGGAGGTATGGAAAAGTAATCTCGTTGCCTCAGCCTCTCTCAAATCACTCAAAGGTGTGAGCCAAAACTATAAAACGCAGTACAGAAAAAAATAAAACCTATGGCACTGGAAACAGCCCAAGGCTAAACTCAACCAATAAAATGCACTTTAACAAGCAAACATGCTTTTTTTTGTGACGTGCATCATGACATTAAATCAAACTTTGGCTTTTCTCAAAACCGCAATCCTGTTTTGTTCCTTACTGGTGTCAAAATTCACCCATGTTTAACATTGTTTTCACACAAGCCTCCTCGCACACCATTAATTAGCAGGTCCATTTATCAGGGAGACACACACATTGACACACTTTCTTTGGCCTTGGACACAAATGGTGATAAACATGTGCAGGGAAACCAGTCAACTCTCCTCTCTGTACAGCCTGAGGCTCTGTCTCTCGACACATAAAAGACATTCGTTCCAATTCACACTCCCTTCAAACAAACACTTAACGTCAGCTGACATCACACACACACACAAGTGTACATGCACTGTATGATCAAAGCTAAACCTCTGACATGGTTTAAAGGTTCAAAATTACTTTCTTAACTGTTCCTGGCCTTTTTTCATGACCCACCAATTTTTGCTTTTATCAAAAAGTAATAGCTTTCTTCACCTCTGAATATCAAACCTCAATTTTCACAATTCAATCTGAGAGATCAAATTAAATCCCGTCTTGCATTACATATTTACAGTTAAACATTCAGTTTCGCTCAGAAATGCATCTGAATGAGAACTATTAAGTTTTGTTTTTAAAATAAAACAACACACATTAGACGAAAAGTTTTATGAATTTCAGAGCAAAACTGGATATTCAAGAAGGGGAAAAAGACTCCTGTGCCCGGGTGTACCTCTCCTACCCCTCCCCAACATTTATTCCTCTAAATTCCTTTCTTTCTTTGTTTAATTAATCCGTGCATGTGCTTCTTTGTTCCATCGCTCTTTTCCACTTCTCTCGCTATTGTTCTGCTGGCTTCCTCACACTCATCTCTGTCTGATCCCTCTTTCCTTCATCTCTTTTTTTTCACCTCTTCATCGCCGCCTACTCCGTTTATACACTTCTGCTTTTTCTACCTCCTCCTCTCTTTCATGCTCCCTGCAGGCTTCCTCTTTTCCTATGTGTGTGTTAAAGTGGATGGTGACCAAGCGCTTTGTAATGGTGTGGCATTCAGTTCTAGTTTGCATCACATGGGCTTGTTGACACTTGGTACAAACATCTGCCTCAGATGATTCGATAAACAAAAGAAATTAAAATTAAAAAGAAATTCAAATAAGTTAAATAAATACATTAAAAAATTAAATAACTACATTAAATTATTAAAATATGATCATATTACCCCAATTTTACAGTTTCTGCACTGGCTACCTATTAAGTTCCGTATCAGTTACAAAATATTATTACTTACCTACAAGGCCCTTAATGGGTTAGCTCCTGCGTACCTAACTAGTCTTCTACCACGCTACAATCCATCACGCTCCCTAAGGTCGCAAAACTCTGGAATTTTGGTAGTACCTAGGATAGCAAAATCCACTAAAG